>NC_091119.1:163979042-164279042 GCF_040183065.1 Periplaneta americana
GATTCTTGTACCCAGAAAGGTGAACATTATTTTCGTCATGCGTTTTAATAAAAAAATAAGATCAACATAACTTTTTCTTATTATCTCTTATTGGCGCATTTTTTTTACTGGACTACAGTCTAAACCACCACCATTCACCGCCGATTCGTTTTCGTCCCGTGCGAGGGAGCGGTTGGATGTCCCCACTGGAATCTCATGCTACGACCGGTCATAATGCCGGTAAGTTGTACTTGACGCGCGCTGTAGTAGGCCGTAATAGCAATGCTAGTAATGGGAATAGTAGTAATCGTAATAAAATGTAAATTGTAGCAATAACAATAACAACAATAGGCCTAGTAGCAATAGGTAACAGGAATAGTAGTAATTGTAATAAAATATGAATTATAGAAATAACTTTAATAGCAATAGTAGCAATGACAACAGAAATTGTGGTAATAGTAATGATAGTTATATTCTAATATTAACTGTAGTAAGAGAAATAGTAATAATTGTAATAATTAGGGCTAGAATTCTTAGGTAAATAAATATTTTATTTGCACTATAATAGAAATTCGTAATTGTGTTTTAAGTTTCGGACAAGGTCACCTGAGCATATATTTTAAATCTTATTTCACATAATGAGACATATTTTGAATTTTTAAAATGTAAATACATATTTTTTAATATTCACGTAAAACACATAAAAATTAAGTTTTCACCAAATAATTTTCGACAATAGCCCCATTTCAGATTAATCAACCGAATGTTCAGTGCAGTTGCTTAGACGTGACAGCTGGCAACTGTTTCTCGGAATTGCCTATCTGTGAACCTGTGGAACTGCAGTCTGCTGTCTCACCACAAGCGATAAGAGCTGTCACTACTAAAAAATTGTACTGTAACTAACACACGTAAACATTGATGTGTCATTTAAAGTGCTTTATAAGTTTAGTTATCATAACACTGATTCAGGAAGCAATTACAATTTCATAAACATCAGCTGCCTCTATTTCCGTTTCCAATTGCAGTTTTTTATTATTATGATCTCCATCCTATCCTCTTATCATTGTGAATTCTATGTATATAGTTGCCTTCCCCGTAGATGATGGATCGTCCTTTGTCTCTAAACTTTATGACTGATAGAGATGATATTCTTTGCCTCATGATTAGTACACTTCTATTTTCCCCGTCTTCTTACACTTGAACTCTAATTCTATTAAAATACTCTTTAAACTAGTGCCTCCCCCACAAACCAATGATGGGTGATTTCACGTAAAATGGGTAATAACTTCGAAATTGTAGAAGAAATGTTTTGCAAAAGACACGATTCGTGGATCGTTCGTTGTATCACGCATTTCTCAAAGTCATCAATATTAATAGCGGTCTTTTGCCATCTTACTTACTTACTTACTGGCTTTTAAGGAACCCGGAGGTTCATTGCCGCCCTCACATAAGCCCGCCATTGGTCCCTATCCTGAGAAAGATTAATCCATTCTCTATCATCATATCCCACCTCCCTCAAATCCATTTTAATATTATCTTCCCATCTACGTCTCGGCCTCCCTAAAGGTCTTTTTCCCTCCGGCCTCCCAACTAACGCTTTATATGCATTTCTGGATTCGCCCATACGTGCTACATGCCCTGCCCATCTTATTCCTTTGCTGTGGTCGTGCCAGAGAATCAGTCCCATTCGAGGCTTATTTGAAGGATTCGTAACAAGCTGTTTTTTACGGTGATAGGTTGTTAGCCCTTCGCCTAACCCTCAAGCTGGAGGACCACCCCTCATCGGCTGTCCGCGACTGCTTATTCAATATATTCTCAGCTACCCTCCATATCTGGAGGCCGTCTCGTCGATCCACAACCTGAGGACGCGCCATGTCGTGGTGATAGGGTCCCACAATACATGGGGTCTTTTGCCATTTACAGTTTTTTTCCTGATGCACTCATTGATGTTCCTTCATCTCCATAATATTTCTGTTCAGGCGAAATCCTCTTCACCTTTGTTAGAGAGACGTTTCCCCCTGCTAGTCTCTGTATCTTATTTTTTACTACTTTGCTAATTTCTTCATAAAATTGTATAAATTGAGAACGATCTCTCTTGTTCATCTCCCACTATAATTCAGTTTAAAAAGTATCGGCGGCATCTCACCCACAGGTCAATTTCTTCTAAGCAACTGAGCATACTTTTGTTTAGTGTTGTTGCTCCTCCCCCGTCTACCCCAGTCCATTGCTTGACCCACCCCTGCAGAGAACCACCACCATAAAGACTCGCTTACTAAATTTTTCTTTCCTCACAAGTGCCAAAAATATCTGCGACACTTGTATCAGTGTGAGAATGTCAGTACCGTTTGTTTTGGCGCATATCGCACCATCTCGCTATTACCAATTTCATTGACGTTAAATAATCCAGTAGTTGAGAGAGCATCGTTAAATAAGCAAGTAAGAATATATCAATATCAACAGCAGTAATTGCAAGTACAGCAGAACCTCGATTATCTGTCACCCTATTAACCGACTGGCGGATTATCCGACTGTCTTTCTCTCGCTCCTTTTTTTTTTTTTTTTCTAGAGTGTTATTACAAACATTTACACTTAGGCCTACACAGTTTTGGTCTACTGTTCGAGTTGCCGTACTCTACAACTTCTAAATAAAATGTATTCCACGAGTGTCGAAAGAAAACGTGTTGTGCTAAGTATCGAACAAAATGTAAATAATTAGGCTAAGTGGTTTCGGGAAAGAGAAATTGTGAGTCATTTCGCATCACAATACGAGACTGATGTTACAACTATGAGAAAGCCATTAGAATTCCATGTCAATCAAACTATCTTGAACAGTGTCGATCTCTTTTCAATCACAGATATTAACTGTCAAAAATTTATATATATATATATATATATATACGACCTAGTCCTTTACACTCGACAAAATATAGACAATTACGCATTAATAGCCAATATACATGATCATGAAATTAGAAATAGTGAACAAATTAATATCCCATACTGTAGATTACATAAAACTAGTATAAATATTTCTGTTATGGGGATGAAATTATATATAAACTTCCCAGTCAATATTATAAGTTACCAACCAATAGTTTCAAAGCTAGATTTTATAATTGGCTTTTAATTAATTCTTTCTACTCTGTAGATGAGTTTCTTAACATAAATTCATACGAGATTGTTTTTTAATAAATAAAGTTATTTACATTTAGTTACAATTATTACATTAAGAGTGAAGTGTTTTCATTTATTTTAGAGTTTCAAAATGTTTTGTGTTTTCATTTTAATTCAACTTTACTGTTTTCAATTATATGTGTATTTTCAAATGTATGTTTTTTCCCACCCTTTTGTATTATTGTGACGAAGCCTATCACTGTATGTTTAATGGCTTAATAAATTGAATTGAATTGATTTAATAAAAATCAAGGATAAAGGACATACAGTATCTAAATCTACAACATGAGACCTTTACTATTCCTTTCTTTCCTCTAACAGCCATTACAAGGAGTTTTTTTTACTTCTTAAAAACACGTCTTTGACAACAGAATTTGGTCCACACCTGTGGAGTAACGGTTAGCGCGTCTGGCCGCGAAACCAGGTGGCCCGGGTTCGAGTTCCGGGGCAAGTTACCTGGTTGAGGTTTTTCCGGTTTTTTCCCTCAACCCAATACGAGCAAATGCTGGGTAACTTTCGGTGCTGGACCCCGGACTCATTTCACCGTCATTATCACCTTCATCCCATCCAGACGCTAAATAGCCTGAGATGTTGATACAGCGTCGTAAAATAACCTAATAAAAAAACAACAGAACTTAAATTAATGAACTTCTGATTCACTACCAAGTGTATTAAACACAAGACCACGGAGAAAATAACGAAAGTTCAGTGTTATTCACTTAATTTACGAAAACATTTTATGGTACGGATTATCCGATTTTTCGATTAACCGTTCAGTCAACCTTCTTCATTACCACGGATAATAGGGGTTTTACTGTAGTGATAGTAGTAATTTCTTATAAATTTATTGCCGTAATCAATCATTTTGGAAACCTGCGGACTGTCCGGACCAGAGTAAACGAATCACAGGAAATCCCCGACTGACAAGCATTCTTCGCTCGTAAAATTTGAACAGCTGATTCTTGTGCGTTGCAACTGGAGGACTGTGGGGGGGGGGGGGCGCAAGGTGATGGAGGAGCGCCTCGGCACCACTTCCGCGCTGCCGCAACTTACCACCGAGTCAATGTAGCGTTTACTTCTACTTCTTCTCCCTCTATTTCGCATTTTTCCCATTCACACGTTCCCCCACCGCCGCCGCCCCCCCCCCCACCCTGCGCCCCGCACACTCTCAGTGGCTCGCCCGGCCTGCCGGCTCGCAGCTCACAGCACGCTCCAGTTCCGCTCACCGCAACACCATCGCCGAACCTGTCTGTTTCGGGGGGAGGGCCCCACTGCCACACTTGTCGTCCGTCTGTGCAGTCAACTGTCACGACTTGGTCCACCTCGACGACGACGACGACGACGACGTCGACGTCGGTCTCCAGGAGCGTCGCGTCTCCGTCTTTCTCCCGCGCCCACTCGTCCGGAAGAGAAAGGGCACCCCAAAAAGTCATCCAACCAGGTAATCATAGAAGAAGAGAAAGTTCGAGCTGGGAGGGGAGGGCGACCAATAAACTTTATAAAAAAATCTCCCGTGCTGCCAATTTGTGCCCGTGTGAGTTGTTTCTAGTTCTCTCTTGTTTTATATTTAATTTAACTCCCATGCTGCTTTTGTTCCGCAACGTTGAACAATTGCCCTACCGTTCCATTGATGGGATTCCTTCTTTCTTTTTTTTTTTTTCCAGTCGTGTACTATATTAAACCGCAAAACTCGGGTCTCAACCCTGCGACAGTTTGCCGACTAGAAATTGTGCCGTGCTTCATTCCATTTGTGGATACTAACGATTTTAACAGACTTTCAATTTATTCATCATGATTACATGCACCGAGTTATAAAAGTCTGTAAGGTTACAAAATAATTACCACTCTTTCATATAACAATTTAAACAACTTCGTCATAATCATTTTACTTCTTAGTTTAAAAGAAACTTCCATTCTTTCTGTTATTTACAATGATGTGGTCAAAAACAAGTAGACTATGTCACAGAGTGACTCTTATATAAGTGAACCCAGTGTCTTTATTCACAAACAAATGAAGGCAAAATTGTAAAATGTTAAAATTTGGAGAAAACTTATCTTGGTTCATGTGAAACACGTACACTTCACATCAGTCATTTGAAAAGAATCCGTGTTATATTTTCCTTTTATAACTAATTTTTTGCACGATCGTGTTTTTTTGCTGTATTTACAGCATTTACTTGTTGCTAGGGAAACCATTCTTCATAACTGTACTGAAATAGATTCATTACACTGCACTTATTGTTACTTAGTTGTCAATACAGTGTAGTTTTGCGAAGCTTTGGAATAATATTGTTTTAAATTTTCAATGCAAAATATAGGCTATTGTATTTGCAATTTTTAAAATACGATCGTGCTAAAAATTTTGTACAATACACGTTTGTGAAGTGCATTACAAAATCTCGGAAAGTGAAAAACCCGCTTTACTCATTTTTGAAACTTTTCCTCGATTTTATGAAAAGCGCTTCTCAACCTTGTATCATAATAGCCTATACTATATCAGCTGAGATTCTATAAGAATTACTTTGTAGGCTACGATCAAACTTTTTCTGTGTACACTGTTTCATTTCGTGGTAATTTATATTATACTTTTTGTACACCAATATTATAAACAGTGTTTATTGTCGCTCAAAATGGCTTATGAAATAACATTTTAGGCTATGTTAAGCGAGTAATAAATATTGCCATAGCAACAATTACGTCATTTACTAGTTTGTATAGCCGACTTATAAAAATGCTACGACACAAAGTAAAGCAAAGAATTTCTAAACGAAAATGAATATTTTATTGATCAATAACATAGGCTAAACCTTCTTCTGAATATTAAAATTGAACGTAACAAAAATGAAGTGTAAAATTTAATGAACAGTTCAAATTCAATAAAATTATGCCAGAAATACTGTTTCTGTAATCCTTCGCTTTCGTGATCTCAAACAATTTAAGAAATTTCTCTTTCTCTGTTTCTTATATTTCACGAGATTTTTGAGGGGAATTAAACATAATTTTGTTTTATTAAGCTTCTTCTAAAATATCTCCTCGTAAATTGACTTCCATATTTAGCAACAATTTCAATAAAATCAACATACTAAACAATGGCGTGAGGAGTATATTGCTGACTTTTGTTTCAAGATAAATATTTCAGATCTTATTTACCTATATTTTCATCTTTATTAGTATTCTGTTATAGGCTAATAACTTACTATTGTACAAATAAAATAGCGTATGAACCTCGTTCATAATAGTGTAGATCTATACAGCTAATGAATTCCTAAACTTTAAATTCATGCAATATAAGTAAAGCCTATAACATTATAAACATCATAAGTTAATTTCATAATAATATACCATCATGTATTAATCTATCAACAAAATTGCGCTCTTGCATAAATTAAATTACGATTTTGTAAGAGTCGCTGCAGTTTTAGTAAAATATTATACGTATAGGGCCTATGATTCTTCCTAAAATCACACACAGTGTGAAAATCCATCTTCTCAAAATTATGTCGTATTTGCTTCACATATGATATCCATGGTGTATACACAACTTCAAACCACACATTTCCATGGATTGACTCTAAAATATAAGCTATAGACCTATTTTCTTTGTGTGTGCAACATTAAGACTCATAATCATAAACGAAGAGTTGTTTATTACCCACTTTTTCGAAAACTTAAGTTCCTATATTACACGTAACATTTTAAATACATATAGTTATAATCAAATGCAATTGTAAACAAATAAAATTTTCTTTGAGTACGCATACTTAATGTAAATTTGACTTTTTTCTTTTTCTGTAAATCCAATTATAAGACAATGAATGTATGTGAAAGTATATTACGGCTTTACATATTATAGAATTATAGTGTTGTGCATAAAATATTTGTAAAAAGTTACTTTAGCATAATTGTTAGATGAAATCACTTGCAAGTTCTCGATTCGCCGACACTTCGACGTCTCAAAATTGTTTCGCGCCTCGGTTATTTTCTGATGCTCACGATTTGTACAGTTTCAACTCATCACAATTTTATGCATTAATATTTAATCCTCAGTTCGGCTCTAAAGTATCTCTAGTTTGATATACCAATTTAAACAAGTCCATAATAAAGTTTTTGTTTCGTGATTTTAATAAACTTTCAGTTCTCTGTTAGTTACATGTTTAAATATGTGTAATTACTATAAAAACGATTTTCCTCTCTACGATTGTTTTATTTTTTTTAATAAACTCAGTGTAAAGACTATGAACTTCATTAATAAATTATCCTACGATGTTCTAACATCATCAGTTTGACAAGAATATGTACAAATAGTTTCTTAAAAGGACATGAACAGAGTGTCTGACTCAAGCAGTTAATAAATTGTTTTAGGCATCACGCACAACATGGCTAGGGGTGGACACTTTTTGTTGCTGGAATTCTCTAATTCGCAGCGTTTGTATTTCAGTTTTAATAATGATTGAAAACAGCGAAAATAATAAATACAGTAAACACAGACGGAAGGACTAATAAATATATTGATTCATGCGAGTAAAGAAACATTAATTTCTAATACGCAGATCTCTCAAGGTAGTTAATGGCTCTCAGCTAGAGAAATGGGTTCTATGAATATTTCGACTGCTTGTGAGGGTTCGATCCTCGGTTCTTCTTTTCGAACTTTTTAATTTCGAGCTCCGATTCCAGTGAGTCTAGAATCTAGAACGTTCTAGTTAAAACTACTTTACAACGGCAAAATGTAATCTATCGAAACATCATATGAACCACAATGTTCCACAAAAGTACCTATGAAAGCTCGAATTCTGCCTTCGGTATTCATTCACGTATCGAATCTTTGAAACTCTGAAACTCGTGACAGCAAATGTGAAAATCAGCCAGAAAAGAATTGAATGTAACATGTTCCAGCAAACAGAATTCATCAATATGATCCAACTCCATGCGGGTTGTCATCGATCTAGTATGTCGTAGGCCATATGTTCTGTCATAGTCTGAATCCAAGGTTTTTCTTAGTCTACTCGGGTTGTGACGTTCTCATTGTAGTGTCGCTAGGAATGATATACTCAAAATATCTTTAAATGATCGAATGAATGAACTGTGTTAAACCTCCAACCTGTCTGTTTTTAAAGGTACTTTTTTATTTTGTCCGTTAGTTATTCCGAATGAAATAAACCAAATTAATCTGAGAGATTAGACATAACTTACGCTTTAATAAATAATATCGGGCCCTTAAAAAGAGCAAATAATTCAATAAAACACTATCCAATGATAAACGCGACTATAAAAAACGTTGAAAAGCAGAAAGAAAATAAATAATTAACAGGTTGACTATAAAAGTTTAACATTAAATTATCATACGAAGACATTCACATGGACGCTAATATACACCCCTGATTTCGCCTGCGAAACCATTAAATACCTCCCACATGTCTGGACTGATATTTGGGCTGACTAACCAAAACTGAACGGCTTAAATGGACGGAGTTACGCAATAGGAGAGCAAGCGCCAAAAATCAGTTTCGAGATATTGGCCATTGAAATAAATTTGTTTTTTTTTTTAATAAGTTATTTTATGCAAGAAATATGCCTATTATAACATTCATACTATTATAAAAAATATAATAAATAATGCCAAAAAACTAATCGATTTTTAATAAGAGCCCAGCAGTTGAATTAATATTTCAAAGCAAAATAAATAAATTAATTTTATGTAGGCTAATAAACGAATTGTTGCTTATTAATAGCAGCAAAAGTCAGATATCGCATTCTTGATTTTTCCGAGTTAAATTAGCCTGCCATCATCAAATTTGTGCAAATATCTCTTTTTTTTTTCTTTTTATTCAAATTATTGTTTGGTCTATTATTGAGTAACTCCTTCCAAATCAGACACCCTGTACATGATCCCATAAAAAATCGTTATAAATTTGCTAATATTTAAATTTCAGATGTACAAAAAGCTAAAGCCATAATTTGATGTAATCTGTATAGCGTTATAATTAATAGCTATTTCAGCAACATTTTAAGGGATGAGACGTAACTTTTAGGTAAATGGTCTTTTCTTCACTCATTATGACATAATTTTTCTGGTTGAGTGGAAGAGAAGGCCTTACGGCCTTAACTCTGCCAGCTAAAATAAATCATCATTATTATCATAACATCTTTTAAAACTTCTTAAATTTGCATATAGTTCACATACCTCAAATACACTACAAATTATTACAAAACTTAAATTTTGTGTAGATTTTCAGAACCCAACGCGATATTGATGTAAGAATTTCAAGTATTTTTATGGAATTTAAAAATTTTAATTTGAATGATTTTTGTGATAAAATTATATATATATTTTTTCAATATTACTAATCACCAAACAGTTTTACCAGTCTAATGGCCCATGTTAAACATTATCTTGTTAAGAACTAGACTTACCAATAAAAATCAAGCTGCTTACACAATTTAGTTTTGAGGTATATGCGCATACGTAAGGTTAAACAGAAAAATTATGCATAAAAAGTTATATCATGCCTTAAAATATTCCTAAATGCTTCATTACAATACCGTAAAAATTATATTAAATTATATCTGCCGCTTTCTAAAGGCCCTACATCTCCAGTTCAAATATTATCAGATTTATAATGACATAATCTGCTACTGGTAAGCCTGCATTATTTTGCAATATCAAAACGACTTTGCGTTTCATACATATCGTCTTTGATTTTATGAAACCTCCTATGTGACGGTACACAGCATAATTTTTTAGGAGGAGGAAAAAATTAATTAAACATCAATAGATCTACACTGATCCTCGATATGTCCATCATCTTTACCAACGTTTTCTACGGAATTATCTAAAATTCTTATGTAGACCAATTGATATTTAATTATTTTTTTCTTACTCCTGAAAAAATGATTAGCGGTTGATTCGGTCTCACATTTTCGGTAAACAGATAATTAGGTAACAGATATATGGATACCTGACACTTAGGCCACGTTTCTTCGGTCATTGGTATCTTTGGGTCACTGCATATTTGGGTAATTATGGCATATTGGTACCTACTTCAATCAATATCCCTCAAAATAAAATGAAATGGAATTATTTTTATTGCAAGCAACTGCACAGAAATTTACTGCCCGAATAGGTACTATTCCGTTTCTTCATCTTCACTACCACTATCAGCCGCACGCTCACTGGGGTTGATCTTCAGTTTATAGGCCAGTACCCTTAAATAACCATACAACTGTTCTCTGGTGTTGTAATCCTGGTATCTTCCCACACTGAACACGATTTGCCCCTGGTTCTTGATGTATTTTATGTTCAGGACAGGCCTTACGTTTCTTTGCAAATAGTTTTTTCCGTTGCTAGAATAGTAATATACGTTACAAGAGCGGTATGTTGACGTTTTCATGGTCGACGAAAAGATTGAAAAAGCGAAACGTAGTTGAGCTTTTTTAATTTCCGATAACATGAAAACAAACATACCGCTCGTGTATCGTACATTATTTTGTGCGAAGATCGTTTATTACATACCTGAAAGACGAATTTCTAATTAGTTGCAATGAAATCTCCATGTTGGTTTCTTTTTAATGACGGCAACTTCGGAAAACCAAAATACCTTTCTTCAACATTGTTGCTATAAAATGTTTTCTGTGTTTACTATACTCCAGCAGGCCGTGATATAAGTCTGTCTTTTTTCCTCCCAGTCTATAAATGCGAACTTAAAACAAACGGTAAGGTTATGTAATGATTTATTTTTCATTTTAATATTTTAACAATATTATTTATATAACATATTGCAGTAATAACATCCGCATCTGGAATCTTGTTGATTTTTTCACGGCTTCCTTAATGTTACTTGTATCAGGAATGCAATAAGTTTCGTGGAGTGGTAGACTTTACTTAATTTTTGCAAATATTTAAAAACAATAATTAACATTGCAATTTAGGTGAAATTGCAGTGGTAAGTTTCCAATTTATAATTATTACTATGTTAAACGTCTCTAAAAATAATATGTTAAAAGCCTAAAGCAGTAAAATGAATGTCGCGCTTAAGCGGTAAGAAGAGGGAAATTGTTGTGTGTGTTACGTTGGGAATACTGAATGTGGTATTTCACACTTACCGCGTATTGGTTCTGTGCGGAAAACAAGCAAATAGGCACGATCTCGCACAAAATGATTTTACTTCTACTCAGAATTTTTATTGCATTTTGCAAATTGTTTTTCCCGTTGCTAGGAAATGTAATTTAAATTAAATTTATTTCATAAGCAATGACCAAGCAACGTGACTGAAGCAAAGCAATGACAAAAATGATGAAGTGATCCAAGTGACCGAATTGCTGTACCAAAAAATTCGTGGTACGGAATGTCTTATTTACCTAAATGGTCTAGTACCAAAAATGAAAAGTGACCCAAAAGATGGACCGAAACAGCCTGAAACGTAAAAAATTGCGCTCTGCACTATTACATAGAAGGAACCACAAAATCAACGACGATATGTTTATAAAAGTTTCAGACGATCGCAATTCTATGTACTGAGTTTGTAATTGTTTCATATGATTCTGAATTCATGCTGTCATATATTGTATATGGCGAACTAAGTGACTTCGTTATAAGCAACTCAACACATGTTTTCTACTTTTTTAAAACTTACATTTCTCTGTTATAATACGTTCCTTTCATAGACATTCAATTACCTTTAAATAGCATAGACAGCGAAAAAATATAGTTTATGTAATAAGAAAGTACGGTCTTATGACATTTTATATTATCATAATAATTCGTTGGTGAGCGGACAAAAGGGGATAAGTCACCTTTCAGTCAAAATTGAGTTAAGTTAACATTTCGATAAATAAATGTGAGAAGAACATTGAGTAGAATGCGCTAAGGTATAGCTTTGAAATTAAAGATGAAAGAGAATTGCGCTTATTGAGTGAAAATTGTTTGAGCGATCCTACGTATTTCGTAAAGTGTGTGTGTGTGTTTTTGCAATTATTTCAAAACTTAGTTTTGGTGACTTATCCTCTTTTGTAAGAAGTTGTTCTAGCATAGTTTTAATTTCGAAGCATATGAAAATTCTCAACTCCCCGTGTAAAAAATGTTCGTGTTTCTGACATCTATCGCTACTTATAGGCCTATTTCCACGTTAATTCCATGAAAATTGAGTCGTAGTTATTACTAGGATCTTAAAATGGCCATAGTTTCACTGCGTGTACGAAGTTAAGCAACTTAGCATAAGAACTCAACATGTAGTGTTCTACCTTTTCCGAAAATTACATTTTCAGATAGGCCTATATGCAACATGTTAATAATAATCATATTTAAAATCAAATGTAGTTCAAGGAGTAACAGCATACATTTCCCTTGAGTACGCACGTTTAATGAAAATTTAATTTTTATATCTCTATAGGCTTTATTTAGTAATAAGTGTATGACTTTATGCGAAAAATATTGAGATTTTGTAAAACGTTTTCATGACTATGAAAATAAGTGCAAGTAAGATATTGTAAAACAAAATATTAACACACAGAGTGCAATTCTAGTTTTATTTTACAGTCAAGTGTAGATGTAACGAACAATAATTTAAGGAATTTTTCAGTTCAACGAAAAAATGAAAAATCACCGTACTTGTCCCCATAAAATTCAGTGTTAAATAATGTAATCTCTACCAGAACAGAAAGAAAAGGAATATCCTCTTGATCAAAATATGACTGATTGAAAGAATTCTTTGTGTATTTTCTTTTACTCAACACCGCAAATGCATATCGGACCCTAATTCAATGAGCGTATTGTTCATTCCTGTCCTCCCAACGACATTTCTTCCCCTACGTCAGTGTCCTAAAAGCGAATCTTTTGTCACGAATGGAATCGTACTAACCGAACACAGGTTATGTATCAGCAGGGAGCTATTTTGTTTTTCCCGTATGTTCAAGAACTTTAAATGTGTCGCTAGAAAAGAATTTTAGAATTCTGTATGCACCGAATATTTTAGTACCCTCTGAAACAATTTTACGCCGACTTTGTTCTATAAATTTTATTGTACTATCTCATTGTCTCAGGAGATTCCGATTGACCACAATTTCAGGAATATCCTCAGACAAAGTATGTCAATCAATGTAACCGCCAAGAGAAAATGTTCCCCTTCAAGGAAAAGTGAAAAGTTTTAGAAATAGACAAAGGAAGGAAGAAGTCCAAAATAGCGAAGAAATATTCCACCAATGCGTCTACATTTTCATCATTCACTATTATATTGCATGACCTGAAAATATCGTTATGTTCTTATATTTTATTTAATCAGTTTAACGAAATTGGTGTAACGAAAGATTTAACTATCCTCATAAATTGTTTATGCCGAAATATGTATTTGCAAGTTCTGAACACTGAGATAATTGGGCGTCTCTTATATTGCAATATTTTGTGAATACTCATGGTTTTGCAGAGTTCCATATTATGACAATTCTATATACTGAGATGGCACAATAACCTGTTTGCATTAGTCTATTGTCCTTCGTTCCAAATACGAAGGTAAACAATTTCGTCATAAAGAATTAAACATGTTACTTTCTAATTTTTCAAAGAACGCACATTGCTCTGCTATTCTCAACAGATTTTAATGTGTACAATTTGTTTTGTGTGTGAACAAGTGTTTAATAAAGATTTCATGTTTAACCCTTAAATTCACAATGTATCCTGTAGGATACAACAGATTAATAGGCTATATGCTATAATTTTAATAGAACAATAGAAAAAATTGGTAGGAAAATTAAATTTAACCAAAATTTTACAATATTATAATATTGTACAACATATAAAATATGGACATTGCGATAGTTGTTTTCTTTACAGTCCGACACGGTTTAATAAACTAGTGTGAGAAATGAAGTTTTGCGAATTTAAGGGTTAATAGCGAATCTGATACAAATCTATACATTCATACAAAATGAATATTTATTGACTACAAAGGTGTTTTCACCCGGTGGTTACAGGAAAAGTAACGATACGACAGAAAAATTAAAGAAATGCAAAGTAATAATATAAGCAAAATAAGTCAACTACACAAATAATATAACAAAAAAATCAAAATAATAATACAATAAAAAACACAAAGTATTATGTTATTTTATGGAACTTCCGATAATTTGCGGATATACATGCGCCATTTCTTAAAAATACGGTATTTTACTGCAAATTTTAATTAATGTAAAACATTATCTACTATAAATTTCAGTTTATTGTATACAAACTTCTTGTAAGACATTTTTAATTCTTTGTCTTTAGCAACCTCACCAAGTTGAGGAAGATTAAAAATTATTTACGATACAGTTTTATGGTAAATTAATTTGAAGCGTGTCTTTTGTTTGCATAGTACATAAAACACGTGAAATTTCAATTTTATTGACTTACTGAACCACAAATTCGCTTCTCAAGTCTCTGATAGTTTAGACTTCTCAAAATTGTATTGTGTCCCCCTAATTTGTAAGCATGTTAACTCATCTGTACAGTTTGAAATTACCTTAGCTTTTCCATGCTCTGGTATCATTGTTACTTTTACGGCTTCAATATATCTTTAATGATTCTTAAAAGCCAAGTGAAAAACGTTAATGTAATTTACAACTGAATAGGCCTATATTGTTTTTCGTGCATTCTAAAACTAACTTTTCTTATTTATATTTGTTAAAGCCAAGTTTTCTTCGACGAATAGACACTGCAAAAAATGAAACGTTTGCCTCCATGTTCGAACTCCTTCTGATAAAGAATGTAGTAACTTATACAGACAATTATTTGACAGTTGATTATAAATATTTATTTTAATTTGTAAGTTTGTAATTTCTTAAGACATTAAATGTTCGCCGAAGAATTTGCAAAATTTGATCGTATTAAAACGATGAAATAATTATAGAATTTGATAGGCTTTTATCCTGACAACTTTGTGAAGCCGTGTTAACTATAAATAAAAAAATATAAGACTCTGAGAAATCAATAAGTACCATACGTAATAATTACTTCATCGGTAATGATCCGAACCTTTTCGCAATAAAGTCATTAAGCACTTTTATATTGATATATAATTATATAGTGTGATCCCAAAACTCTATGGGCCGTATTCATAGACATTTTTAGCGCGGGCTTCCGGTGGATGATTAGTTTTTCATATTCATAAACCAATGTTGTCCCGCGCCGCGGCGTCGTGGTCTAAGGCATTCCGCCTAGGAGTCGCGTTACGGAATGCGCGCTGGTTCGAGTCCTCATGGGGGAAGAAATTTTCTCATCAAATTTCGGCCAGTGTATGGGACCAGTGCCCACCCAGCATCGTGATGCACTTGGGGAGCTACGATAGGTAGCGAAATCCGGTTGCGAATACCAGTTATAACGGTTGGGGGATCATCGTGCTAACAACACGATATCTCCATTCTGGTTGGATGATCATCCACCTCTGCTTCGGCATGTGGGCGTGAGGCCGGCTGGTCGGTCTAGGCCCTTCACGGGCTGTAGAGCCACGGATTATTATTTAAACCAATGTTAGCGATAGAATATGATTTGAATTCTGTACTAGTAACCAGTGGATAGCCGGGGCTAGCTTAGTACGCTCGTAGCGCGTGCTGCGAAATGTCTATGAATAGCACCCTTAAATTTATACATAGGCCTAAGTATATATTATTATGTTTGAGACCTCTATTATTATATTTTAAGCTTGTTTTCTTCCAAAACAACGCCAATCTTTCTCTAAAACTTTGTACTATCACAGTCTAGTATATACATTCACGAAGCTCAATACGTAGTAAATATGCAAACATGAGATAGTTGCTCACCACTAGGATCGCTAATATCGCCTCATTACAGGCAATGCAAAATAGTACCGTCACAGTCTATTGTTTCTAGCACCCTCAAAACTCAAGCTTCGTGACTGTATATAGTAGACTGTGGTACTATTGTGCATGTCACTTGAAAATTCGCTCAGTCCGCAAATGAGTAGATAAAAAAACAATAGTCCAGTTCTTTCATAAAATTGGACTGAACGCGTTTTCGGATACTACTTTTAAATGTATGTACGCATACCTTGTAAAATATATCTTTTTCCCTTTCTACTTTTACAGACTGATTTGCTAGCTAGAATTCAAAAGCTTTTCGCAAGTCATTACACATCTTTAGTTCACTATAATTAATACTTACTTGCACATATCTTGAACCTTGTAAAATTTGCAATTAGCGATCGACATAACCTTATCACGCTGGCTATTAGCTGAATTCCTATGAGAATATACTGGTAAAAGCTTTGGAGTGAATTCAAATGAAATTAAATTTTTAAAGGTTTCTTTTTGTAGTTCGTATATATCAAATTCAAACATTTTCCCTGCGTTAATAGCTACTATTACACATAGTCATATGTATAACATCGAATCTGAACAAATATTTTACAATTAATTTGTTTACTAAAAATCCGAAATAAAATTCAGCTACAATTATTATTTAGTATTTGTAGTAACGTAACTCCAAAACTACTACATTTCATCACCAATATTTAAAAACAGAAATTATTTCATCTTCAACTTTTTAATTACTTTTATAGATTACATTACATGCTCAGCTAAAACAAAAAGTAAAAGAAAACATTTATTAAAGGTAGAAAAATAACAGAATTAACAAACAAATGCAAATTTGGCAGATAATCCTTCTCAAGACTAACAGATAATAACATTTTGGATTTAGTTAGAAATTACATAGCAATCTTCTATATTTCAAAATTTAATAATTTTGAGGGATTGACAAAAGAATATTGTGAGATTAAATTAAGAAATGAAAGCTTGCCAACTAGAGAAAACCTATGTGAGCTTTATAAATATTTCTGCTGTGAAGAGGAATGGAGAAAAATAACATCATTCACGATTTATTTAAACTTGCTGCGCATTGCAGAACTAGACAAGAAATTTAGCTTAAGCGGAAAAGTTTTATGGTCTACAATAAATCGATTGTACATAGGTCGAAACTTTCACTAAAATAATACGTAGGGGAGAGTCGTGTAGTATCGGACATCGGGTAATACCGGACAATGAGTTTCTTTCATCTACCACACGATGATAGTACCTGATTGACATGGTTATGTTTCTGTGATGTCGCATAGAGAAACGTAACCATGTCATTCAGGTACTACCATATGGTGGTAGATGAAAGAAACGCACTGTCCGATACTACCCGATGTCCGATACTACCCGACTCTCCCATAAGTATAACATAGGCCAAAAATGAAAGTGGCTAGACCAAACAACATTTTACATAAAATTTGTTATTACATTGTATATTTGAAATTGTTAATAGTATATAACTTGGGCATATTGTTTAGCGTACGTATTAACTTTGTTAATTATTAATAAATTAATAATAATAACAATAATAATAATAATAATGGTTTATTTAACCTGGCAGAGTTAAGGCCATACGGCCTTCTTCAACACTCAACCACAACACTCAACACATTATTATTATTATTATTATTATTATTATTATTATTATTATTATTATTATTATCACTCTATTCAATTGCCATTATTTTTAATTATCTCACTGAACTAATTTTAATAATTATTATTTGTGCTATTTATTTTGTTGAATTTGGTCAATTGATTAAT
The DNA here is from genome assembly GCF_040183065.1 of Periplaneta americana. NCBI lineage: Eukaryota > Metazoa > Arthropoda > Insecta > Blattodea > Blattidae > Periplaneta > Periplaneta americana. Next base: position 163,996,797 of record NC_091119.1, read on the forward strand.
GTAGACTATTATTGATTGTATTTCATCTCACTGCCATTTCTATCATTCATTCTCATCATCATTTGTTGTTTTGTTTGTATCTTGTGCTAAACTGTAATTGGCCTTGTGCCGTTGTTTCGCACATTAATATTATAAATAAATAAAATAAAATAAAATAATAATAATAATAATAATAATAATAATTATTATTATTATTATTATTATTATTATTATTATTATTATTATTATTATTATTATTACTGTACATTAAATTCTAAGTATTTAAAAAGTGTTTACTTGTTCTAAGGCCTGTTTAATTTACTTTTAACGTTTAACGATCGTGATACCATTTATGATATTGTATTTGCTTCTTTTGCCAAATTTAAGTTATAAATTAAATACAAGAAGAGGGGGCACGTATATTCAAAAAGCAGTGACTGAGATAGAAGAGATTACTTGCAGTTTCGTTCTCTACAACACTGAAACCCGAGATGAATGATTGTAGATAGGTGCTATGATGAGTTACAAGAACACGTTCTCCATTTGTTTGTTTTTAGACTCCATTGTATTAATTTACATTTCGAATAGAACAGTAATCGATGGCTCAGAACCAGACTGTTCCAAGCTCATTTTACTATTTTTTTTTTCAGGAGAGCTATTTTAAGCACCTGACATTCAAAGCTTCATGAAACAATTTGGAATAGCTTCATAGTAACCTTATGTAGAGGGATATTTACAGTTTTGTTCGATTCATGTATGCAGACGAGAACTATAAAACAATGAAACACAGATTTCTTTCTTACAAAAAGTTGGACTTAGAACAGTCATCGTAATATCACCAAACAATTTTATCATGACAAGATAATACAATTTAAATGAAGCATCTCATCATAAGTACTTTCTCAGTTTTGTTAATAATCCCATCCTTTATAAAGATACAATTTATCCTGGAAATATTCCGCGATTAGTTTGGTTCAGTCTGTCATCCAGTATGGTATAATCGGATGGAGAGGTGCAACAATATTTACACGTTCTCCGCTTATATTGCTTCAAAGCGGATAATTAAAATTTGCTTAATCAAGTCAATTGATTATCCAACAAATTTGATTTATTCCGATTTTAATGTTTTCTAAATTTTACAAATACATAAATATCCATTATTAAAATATTATCATAAAAATCTTCTGAAATATAAAGAAGAAATTTTACATATCCTTTAGCTCAACCTAAATGTTTACACAACCATTGGAATAAAATAATTATAGCCAGAGTTACGGGCCAAAGTTATAAAACTTTATTTTGATAATAAATCCTGACCTAGGTTATTATGAGTTTAGTAAATTTAAGAAAAAAAGATAAGCTAATTATTTAGTACTCTTTTCTTTTAATTTTTCTTTTTCTTAATTTCACTATACAATTTATTCATTCCAACTTATATTCTGTTCTTGACTTGATTCTCTGCTTTTATCTTCGTAATTTGAAACTCCGGACCTCGTCTGTAAACTTCTATACGCAAGTTTTATTTTATTTGAACTTATATGAGTTATCAAAATATTTTGGATTTAATAGCTTCACTTATGTAAGTTATTATGTTATCAGAGTATTTCTGATTCAATTTCACCATATGTGTAATCTTTAAAGCATGCTCAATTAAACCGTTAACAGTTACATAGTTAAACGGTCTTCATTCAAATTTATCACTTTACGGACAAATATTTTTCCCGTATTCTAAAGTACAGAAAATTTACAAGAATTATCCAGCCCTCGTTACTACATCAAATATATTTTTGATAATTTTATGGCTATCACTCACACAATTCTTGTAGCATTCTCTCTTTTAAATTGTGTGTCATTTCATTATATTATAACCGCTAGCTGCAACTGATTTGTTTAATGTAAGGTAAAGTCATTCCAATCTGTTATTAAGTAGTTGTCTTATCTTTTGTTGACTCCCGTCTCTTACAGTCATCAACGGAAACTGCAGATTTCTTCCAGCGTCTCCTTTCATCTAGTAATCAGAAATAAAATTATCTCGCAAAGAACATACGATGCATCGGCGCTTCCTCAAACGGTAACATAAATGATTTTGTGTTTTAGAGAACACTAAGAGCGATAACGGAAAAATCGAATGTATCTAATCAATACACTATTTGTCCGACAAAACTTTTTATCGGTGTCGCCGGAAATCGAAGGAAGATCCCATGAAAATATAACATCGCTCGTTTAGAGATGGGTTTACCTCGAGTTTTAGAATCTACCACATTTTCACATAATTTATTCCAGTAACACGTATTAAGTGAATTTTTTTTACAAGTTTACAAAGAATTTACAGTCAAAAAATATTTTTTAGTTGGTTATTTAACGACGCTACATCAACTACGAGGTTATTTAGCGTCGATGAGATTGGTGATGGCGAGATGGTATTTGGCGAGATGAGGCCGAGGATTCGCCATAGATTACCAGGCATTCACCTTATTGTTGGGGAAAACCTCGGAAAAAGCCCGACCAGATAATCAGCCCAAGCGGGGATCGAACTCGCGCCCAAGCGCAACTTCAGATCGGCAGGCAAGCGCCGTAACCGACCGCGCCACGCCGATGGCGTCAAAATATTTATAAATTCAATTAAAACTAATTTTAATCAGCATCTGAACTAAAATGTTGCTTAAATGTGTAAGACTGAAATACTGTAAATTGGTGATAATGTCTTATTTAAACGAGGCTTTCAATGCGGAGTTATTCGGTACTGAAATTCAACGTGATCGAGAAACAGCAGACAATTAAAAAGTCAATATTTTAGAAATTAAAGCACCTGTCTTTTTGAGTAAGCAGTACAACTCAGAATAAATAATGTTTTGTATGTAAAGGTAGTGAATGTAATTCATTTTCCATGTAGAACGTTCACAGAAGGTCCATTATGCATACAGGCACAAAGAATTAAGCATAAGCTGAGTTGAAAATCGTAGTGTGGCTTTTTACTCCGAAAATATCATAGAGATGACTTAAGCAGATCTCTAACGGTTACCAGATAACACAGTTCGTTCTCAATCATCATGACGCCACTTAGGCGGCTTCATTCATTCATTCATTCATAGTTTTCTCTCTAAGGGTAGGTACTTCAATGCAAACCCAGCTTTCTCCAATCTTTCCTATTTTCTGCCTTCATCTTAGTCTCCGCATACGATCCATGTATCTTAATGATGTCTTATCATCTAGGCCTACTATCTTCGTCTGTCCCGAAATTTCTTCCCATTCATCATTCCTTCCAGTGCATTCTTCATTATACAGTTTCTTTTGATCCAGTGACCCAGCAGTTTTTAGTGGGAAAAATAAATTCTCTAGCTTCCCGTCGCTTTCCGCACACTACTCTTTCTTTTGAATTTTAAAAGATCCTAAGGGACCCCCAGCGTGGAGGTGAGGAGAGTAAATTTGTTACTTAAACTCTCCGAACTTCACCGAAATTCATCGTAAGGGTTAAATATCCCGTAAATAGTAACGAGAATCGCCGCATTGTGGGTGCCGCCTCTTGAATGTCTTCGTCTAGTACCGGGGCACAGTTGTGAACGTTTCACGGTAAAGCAGTTACCTGCCTCGTCCTCTCTAGTCGGGATCACCGAAGCTCGTTTATCTTACCTTGAAACCATACTTTTTGACGACGTAGAGAGGTGAATGATGAAATGCATAGTGTTGATGGAGTGCAAATACATATTTTTATGGGAAATGAGAAAACTCCGAGAAAAATGCTAATCTTTCAATGTTATCCACCACAAGTTTCACTTTATAAGCACCGGGATCGAACCAATGTCCGTGGAATGAAATCTAGCATTAAGATACCAGAAGGCCGATAAAAAGTATTGGTTGCCTATCTAAAAGACATGGATTTGACAGAAATATACGCTATACTAGCAGCCATACTCAAGGTGTTACGTCGCAATACACAACGCAGTAATTTGCAGATTGTGCAAATAGCACACTACATTAATCTTCATACAAGTAGGAAGTGTAATCAAATTTAATCATTACATAATCCCTGTGCATTCAGCTCCTCGAGTAATTCGACACGTGCATGTAGTGAGATTTCCGTATGTAAAAGAATAGCGTACTTTCTAAAAGAACAGCTCGCTTGTCAATATGTTGCCCATTTGAGATAAATTTAAAAGTGTAAAATTTATTTACCCCGACTACTTCCTGACTACAGATTTATCGTAGTTCGGTTCCATTTGCAATAGATGATGGCCTTTTTCTACCTAAAAAAAAAAACAAATCGAACAGCTGGCTACAAATAACACAGATTTCAAACCTAACTTTGCGTCGGGAAGTGAGGCCGGAAGCTGCCATTTTTAAAGCGGGCAAGAACCGCTTTTGGGTGTAGAAGCAGATATTTACATGAGTAATGCGTACTTTATTGTCCGTTCGACAAATGGCGGAAAGATAATTCATTGTCTGACCTCTCTAAAGCTTCCAAGATAGTCAATTAGGGATTTAAGAACCTTTGAAGATGTGATCACAGAAATGCATAGGAAGTTCCGAATGTATTAATAAATTTAGCGTTTATTTGAGTCTCTACGAGCAGAGTTGCAAGGTAACGAGATAGGGACACGCCTGAACACGAGTATTGACGTCTGAAAGCTAATTAATTCAAACATTATAGCGATGTATCGAAGTATATATGATATTTTCATGCAGGAATTCTGCGTTATCATATGAAGAGTCCACTGCAAGAATGATGGATGTCATTTGGAATACATTTTGCAGAAGAAGCAATTGAAAGTTTGAAATGCTTAGCGCTCAAAGCTTAACTGTGATTTTCCGATCATTACTGGACAATGACTATCAGTGTTAATGCCATATAACTCTCTATGCTATGCATTGACAGTCTTGGTTCATTTTCGACAATAAAGTGACATCTATCATTCTTGCAGTGGACTCTTCATATGATGAAGGATCGGTGAAGCGGAGAAAAATTCTCTCCGGCACCGGGATTCGAACCCGAATTTTCAGCTCTACGTGCTGACGCTCTATCCACTAAGCCATACCGGATTCCAATTTCTGTGCCGGATTGAATCCCATCAGTTTAAGCTCCACTTCTCAGTTCCCCTTTAGTGGCCAACCCTCATGCACTGCGTCACAGATGTGTGACAGTGGCACAATGTCCAACACACTATGCGCAGAGGTGCACTCATTACGAGTGACTAAGTGGCCGGGATCCGACGGAATGAGCGCCATCTTAAATCACTACACGCATATCATATTAGTCTATAGCGATGTACGGAAGTACATATGATATTTACATTAAGGTATTTTAGATTTAATTAAAGCTTGGGAATTAACAAATGAAAAACATAAATGTCAGCAAAAACTTGAAATAAAACAAATTACTATGAGTGCATGCTTTACGGCGCTCTACACATTACGATGAATGACTAAACATTTTTAGTGTTTCATAAGAAAAATTGCTCTTTTTGGTCTTCTTTCCTAATGATGTCCCGCTACCAAATTCTTATATTAGAGCAGTGATCTCCAAGTGCCAAACTTTGCTTTGTTTTCGCATGTTCACTGAACCGTGTAGTAGGGTCGAGTGCCGCCGATCTATACTCCATACATATCTACACTGTTACGGGTCTCTTGGAGACTTTAGGTAACCAAACGCAGGACTCTATCTAGTAATATATCCATATGCAACACAAAACCTTCACACTGCCGATTCAGATGAAATATTTATTTATTTTATTTTATTGGGTTATTTTACGACGTTGTATCAACATCTAGGTTATTTAGCGTCTGAATGAAATGAAGGTGATGATGTCGGTGAAATGAGTCCGGGGTCCAGCACCGAAAGTTACCCAGCATTTGCTCGTAGTGGTTGAGGGAAAACCCCGGGAAAAACCTCAACCGGGTAACTTGCCCCGACCCGGGCCACCTGGTTTCGCGGCCAGGCGCGCTGACCGTTACTCCACAGGTGTGAACCTGATAGATAGTTAATGATTCTAGTGCTACAGGGCATTTTCACTTATTCATTTATAGTTTCCTGGCCAAGAATAGGTCTTTCACTGCAAGTCCAGCATTTTTCAATCTTAACTATTTTCCACCTTCCTCTTAGTCTACACATATGATCCATATCAAATATCTCAATGCTGTATATCATATACGTAGGCTATATTCTTACAGGAGGATATCGCCGTCCTGTTTTGAATATTGTACAGTCATTCACTTAGATACTTATTAATGGAGAAAAATTCGTTCTGACATCGGGAATCGAAGCCAGGATCCTCATCTTGGCGCCCTGAGTGCTCTTACCACCTGGGCTATGCCGAGACCCGATCCACAATGCCTGCCGAACTCTCCTCTTTTGTATCGTCTATCTCTATTTTTTTCTGCTGCGAACTTTTCTCCCACTCTTTCCAGAACATCCTTCAGTAGGCAGTTTCTTCTTAGCTAGTGACCCAGTCACTTCCTCTTTCTTTTCCTGATCAGTTTCAACATTACTCTTTCTTTGCCCACTCTATCTAGCACAGCTTCAGTTCTTATTCTGTCTGCCCAATGCACAAGCTTCATTCTTCTCTCGTCCACATCTGTGGAGTAACGGTCAGCGCGTCTGGTCGCGAAACCAGGTGGCCCGGGTTCGAATTCCGCTCGGGGCAAGTTACCTGGTTGAGGTTTTTTTCTGAGGTTTTCCCTCAACCCAATATGAGCAAATGCTGGGTAACTTTCGGTGCTGGATCCCGGACTCATTTTACCGGCATTATCACCTTCATCTCATTCAGACGCTAAATAACCTAAGATGTTGATACATCGTCGTAAAATAACCTAGTTAAAAAATTCATTCTTCTCCATATCCATATTTCAAGTACTTCTAGTCGTTTTTCTTCAATTCATCGTAATGTCCGTGTTTCTGTCCCAACACAATGCCACACTCCACACAAAGTAATTCACTAATCTTCCTTAGTTATTTTTCCAGAGGTCCGCAGAAGATGCTCCTTTTCCTGTGAAATGCTTCCTTTGCCATTGTTCATGTTAAGCATACCACTTATAGTAGTAATTGAAACTGTCCATTTCTTCTACTGTCTTATTTGGAATTAGTCCCTTTATCTTCCTTATTTTTCTTCCGATAACCATGGTCTTCATCCTGATCACATATATCAGATTGGCCATTCCCATGTTATAAAATGGAACTTATAAAAGAAAACAACCGCTTGGATCTCTACTATCGAAAATGAACTTTTGGTAACGATCGCTAGATGGAAATAGAGCTGCAAGCGATTCCATCTGGGTTATAACGTGATTTGTTTTGCAGTCGCTAGATGGCAGCATACAGAAAGTAATACGAGTTCTTGTCTTGAACGTAAATTAGGAAGATCAATCTGTTAGGCTATTTTGAATAGGGGTCTTCGTCTTCTATGTATTGTTTTCACTCGTGTAAGTTTTAAGAATTTTCAATTTTATCATATTTATGAGTAATTTCATATTTTCATTTATCAATGGGTAGCTCTCACCCATTACCACGGATAATCGAGAGTTGATTGTATGCCGAAAATAAATGTTTAAGTATTGAGAATGGTAAAACGTGTAGGATCTGTTGAAATAGTATTTTCTCATTGTGCTTCGCATGACGAGAAAAAAGAAAAGGAGAAAAATATCCGTGTGGAGTAAGAGAAGTTTCTGCAACGGAAACTCGAACGCCTGTCCGCAATGCAGGAACACGGAGCCGTCGCGTGCTTGACAATTGAAAGCCACTGTCACGTGGATCTATTTGTGTCCAGCAAATTAGCAGTTGAACTTCGGCATCACTTGTTGAACGGGGAGGGGGCTGAGACCCTTATCCGCGGCCCCATCTTCTTGTCTTGTTCGCTGCCTAATCGAATTCGGAAGCATGTTTAATTGGCTTAGTCGCCCGATGGAGTCGCCCGGCCCGCACTCAAGTGGGGTAATAACCGTCTCAAGGAGTGGCTCTCCTTCAACTAGAGACCCAGCTTTTGTTTAAATATGGCTAGTTAAGTTTCGTGATCTCGTGGGGGGAAAACTGTATTCTTTGACATTATGCCTGTCCTAGCTGCTTCCACTGAGTTCTCTAGTTGAATTGAATTGTCTCATCTTACTTTGGATCTGCCTAAACTTCGTCTTTTCCTGTGTCTTTGATCCTATTGCCTTATTTTTTAATGCACGAAATATAAAAATTAAATCATTCTAATACTGCAAAACGCGATGACCAGATTTTTGCGAAAATATACGATTTCAGTATCCCAAGTAGGAGATAGTAGTTTTTCCGCCTATCTGCCTGTGGACGGGATTTGTTCACATTCATTATTTGTCTACGCTATCCTGGTGTATTTGTCAGTGTTGATATTTATTAAAACCACCGCCTACTAGAACACATCCATGCATCCGATGGCTGCTTATAATGCCTGTTCATACAATGGTCAAACATGTAATATCTACTATGAATAGAAAAAAATTGTCGCTAGATGGCAGCTCCTACCGCCCAGTGAAGTTGCTATGTATTATGTTTGTATTATGTGATTAAAATATTACTTCGTTTCGCGACTCTAATATCTTCTTACTCTTCGTTAATCTAAAGAAAAAAATTCTAAATTATGGTTCATTTAACAACGCTCGCAACTGCAGATAGGGTTGCCAACTTTTTCTGAATAAAATACGGGAGACTAAGGAATCGATAAAATTTCACATAAAAACAGACAAATTATTCAGTTCAGTTACTAAAAAACAACTTTATTCTACACTTCGGCAGCTGGCTTACATTAAATGTGTATTGCGGGAACCGCCATCTTGCATTGTTGAGCCTTGAGCTGCAGTTTAGGAGTATTTTGAGACATATTTTGTCTCGCGTAATAGTTGAAGTCGACTGGAGTTTGCAGCTCTAATTTGATTAGATGTGTCGTGTTCCTGTTTCGAAAATCTGTCGAATTATCGTTCATGAAATAAAACATCCTCTTTTATGAGCATTAATACCTGGTGTGCTTAGACAAAACTAGCCACATTATTATGATGTACTGAAGTAAGAGAATTTTTCTCTGTTCTATTCATCCTTCATCGAAACTAACCAGTTTTTCCAAATTTATAACATTAAGGTGGTTTGATTTTAAACGACTGAGCGCTAAAACCCATTTCTGGCAAGCATTACGTTCTTTAAAGACTGCATATTTTAATGCCTGTCTTGAACAACAAAATTCATCATAGAGCCTAAATCGTTATTCACGGCAAAATGAAATGTTTAGAATAAAAATGTTTATATTATGCAAAAATAAAGGAGAAAAATGCTCGAAGAGAAGAATAATACGGGAGCCGGGAGATTGTTAAAAATTAGCGGCAAATACGGGAGATCCCGGGAAATACAGGAGGATTGACAACCCTAACTGCAGAGGTTACATAAGCATCGCCGGTGTGCCGGAATTTTGTCCCGCAGGAGTTCTTTTACATACCAGTAAATCTACTAACATGAGCCTGTCGCATGTAAACATATTTAAATGCCATCGACCTGGGCCAGAATCGAACCCACAGCTTCGAGCACAGAAGGGCAGCGATATACCGACTACGCTACCTAGGCCGACCCTTTTTAATGCATTATAGTGTTTGCTCTTGAAAGAACAACAAAGCTGGAAAGCCTTTTTCTGTGTGAAACTTCCTTAAAGGCCTATTACTAAGTAGAATTTTCATTAATTTATCCACAAGAGTTTCTGACAAGTTTCTAACACACTTCAATATGTCCCATTGACACAAAATAGATAGATCAAAGTTATTTTTCATAATTTCGAGCAGACATACGGATGAATATATTATATTAGGTGCTGCCCCCTACCATGTCACCGATAGCATTCTTAGAATAGTTTTTTGAGAAACAGTATAAGCAGCCATAGGATGCGATCCAGGAGGCATTGATTGAAACACGTAATAGTCTGTTATACATCGAAAAAAATAACAACTAGGGGTAACTTGTATCGCAGACACAACCACAAGTTTTTATCCGTGAATACGTCGCTAATAGAATTGCTGTTAAGATAAACGTCAGCAGTGACAATCAACAGCTCATCTTTCCAGATACCCTGAAATCCCGCTAAATCTTCGCTGTGCTGAGACATCTAGGAGTAGCCATCTTATATGCATTGAGAGAAAACATGTCGGTTGCTATAGTAAACATCGTACTCTATAAGCCTGCTCCTATTTGCGTTACATAAGCCTTCACACTATGAATTTTCTCTCTTTACTCAAAGAATTTACCACATACGTTTTCACATACTTAACCTTATACAATAATCCGATTCTCGCGACTTTTTTCATTAGTAGTAAGTACTGTAATGTTAGATGGAATCAACGGCTATTCTTATTAAAGGAAATTTCAATCTAGAATATTTTTATTCCTAAGAACCTCACCCGGGATTGAACCTGCGATACTCAGGTTCAGAAACAAGTACCGTAAACCTGAACCACCAACACTATTCTAGAGAAATTTACGTATTCATTTTCTTACAGTTGCTTGTTTCAAACGCCGTAGATCAGCGACTACTTATTCAACACTCTTGCGTTGCGTTTGCTCTACACTACATGTAGCAGGGGAGAGAAGGTACAAACTCATTAATCGTAATTTCCATTCCGGAATTTGTCTTTGAATGCTTCCTGGTGTCACTTTTGTAACGATTATGAATCAACATTATGTGTTAAAACACAATGAGGCTATTTGTTCATATGGTCAACAACATGCAAGTTTATTACTCAGAACAAACACTTTCTGAGGGAACAAACCCATAGTTCCGACGACAAGATGATGAGTTTCTACCTTCCTACAGAGAACAGAGCCCAGGCTGTTGAATTTATGGCTGTAAACGCTACACTATTTCGGTCACACCTTGGGACTATGTACAAGTTAATAAAAATTATATTTTAAGTATTTTATAATATTAGTGACAAGGTCTGTATCATGTATAGTAAATACTTAAATTTGATTCAATTTCATGTTGTAATATGCCGATAAGCTGTTAATATTTGACTATAATTATTTATTTACTGTGCCACCTTTGCTTATCTTAAAAGTTAATAATTCACATTAATGTTTTCGATACATTTGTATCATCTTCAGATGTAGAGTATTATATTCATTTAATACTCTACATCTGAAGATGATACAAATGTATCGAAAACGTTAATGTGAATTATTAACTTTTAAGATAAGCAAAGGTGGCACAGTAAATAAATAATTATAGTTAAATTTGATTGCTTAACTGGGAAACCAAACAAATAACCAACGAAATAAATAATGATACATTAACTATTGTCAGTCGAATAAACTAATTTCTTAATCAACCAGCTAACTAATAGGGTGACTAATTGAACCATGATTTTAATCACCTTTAGTTAATTCACCGACTAATGAAATTTCTAACTAATCAGCTCACTATTAGGATAATGCAATTAATTAATTGACTAATCTAATGAACAAGCTATTCTACCATCACTTTGTCCATTAAGCACTCTTTCAGCTAGCCAGCTAATCAAATAAGTAGCACATCAGTTATTCAAAAAACCAACTAATCGAACCATCAGTATATCAATTCATCAATCAACTCAGCAATCAAACAATCAACTAACACTCTAACCACACAAGAAATTAACTAATCAATCAGCCTACCAATTAATTAAGATAATAAATAATCAACAAAGAAACAAGTCAACTAAGCAATTACTGAACTAATCAACTAAGGAATTAAGCAGACAATCGATTAACCAGCTAATCGACTGAAAAACAATGGATTAACCAGATAATAAATTGACTACTAGCCAATCAATACTAAGCAATCGATCGACTAAACAGCCAATCGACTGCCTGTCGATCGACTAACCGATCAATCGACTAACCTGTCAATCAACTAACCAACAAAACGACTAACCTGTCAATCGACTAACCAGCCAATCGACTGACCTGTAAATCAAACAACCAATCAGTCGACTAACCTTACAATCGACTGACCTGTAAATCAAATAACCAGTCAATCGACTAATCTTACAATCGACTGACCTGTAAATCAAATAACCAGTCAATCGACTAATCTTACAATCGACTGACCTGTAAATCAAATAATCAGTCAATCGACTAACCTTACAATCGACTGACCTGTAAATCAAATAACCAGTCAATCGACTAACATTACAATCGACTGACCTGTAAATCAAATAACCAGTCAATCGACTAACCTTACAATCGACTGACCTGTAAATCAAATAATCGACTAACTTTACAATCGACTGACCTGTAAATCAAATAATCGACTAACCTTACAATCGACTGACCTGTAAATCAAATAATCGACTAACCTTACAATCGACTGACCTGTAAATCAAATAACCAGTCAATCAACTGAACAATCAATTCACTAACCTGTCAATCGGCTAACCTGTCAATCGGCTAACCTGTCAATCAACTAACCAGTCAATCGACTAAACAGATAATTGACTAGCCAGCTAATCGACTATCGAGCTAATCGACTAACAGCCAATTGAATAACCAATCTATCAATTATTCAGCAAACTGACTTAGCAGCTAACTAACTAATCACACAATCACTAAACATCTAATCAAATAACCAAATAAATAACCGAATAAATGACTAATAAACTAATGAAATAATAAAGGAACAATCAACCAATGAACTAAGAAACAAATCAAGTAACAATTATCTAATGAACTTACAAATAAATGAACAAACAATTATCAATCAACTAGGAAATTAAACGAATAATTAAAGAACCAGATGATGATAATTTAACCCACTAATTAACTATCAAACTAATCAATCCCCAACTAATCAGTTAACAAGTTCTAAGTACCCAACAAATCACCAAAATAAGCAGCAAGTCAATAAAGAGATATGACATTTAAAAAATCAACTAACAAACGAAATAATCAGTCGATCATTTAGCTAAGAAACATATTAGATAAATCGTCAATCATCTAATAACTACCAATCAATAATTCAATTAACCAAATACCAAATCAATTAAACTAAATATACTACATTATAAGCACCAAATCAAAACTCTAGCTACATAGATAATTGACTAATCGATCAAAGAATTAATTTAAGTAGTTTAATTAATTAAATTAAGTTATTCTTTCTAACGATATACAGACATTCACTGCCAACATCACCTAAATCATCTACTGAAGTTTAACCTGGATGACTTAATATCTCACAGTTCACTTTCTTCAGAACTCAGATTCTTTACCTTTTCATTTTCGATGGATTTGTCTATCAAATTTATCTAACTACCCGCTCCAGCATTATTGACTTCTTGTGTTACATCTTATCTCAATAGTCGAATTAAAAGCCTTTATCGGTTGAAAATAATTATAAATAATTATAAAAACGTGAAGCGCGCAACTACGCGACTATCTCCACTCTATGATCAGTCGCGCATTCACAGTGCCAACATGTTTCGGATTTTCGCAGCGTTGATAAAATACTACTGACATTTTCTATATGTATAACTGAGGACGGGTATATTTATATACGTAATCCCATCTGTAATAAATCTCACTTTCCATTTAATTTCGGTTTATCAGTTACAGTAACATCAAACGCATTTTATACCCCGATCCTTTTCATTTTCTCGTTTACCATTTTAAAAATGTAAAGTGTTCTGTACAGCTTCATACATTCATGAAACGTAAAAAAATAATTTACACATCGTGCTGCAGAGAGTAAATGATTTTCCTGCACAATACATTCTAACTGCTTTCGATTTCATATTTACTTTCAACCTCTCTCGCTTCATTTTGTGTGTAAATTTAACATTTAAAATTAAATTTGGAAATAACGTATAAAATATTATTAAAGGAGTAATTCTTGTAAATTTTATCTTGATAACTGACTCTACGATTTTAGTGAAATGGGGTGATTACTACAGAAAGGATTTCTAGTTCCGTGCCTATTTTGTTTGCTACGGCCTAGATTTTTTTTTATTTTTTTACTTGGTTATTTAACGACGCTGTATCAACTACGAGGTTATTTAGAGTCGATGGGATTGGTGATCGCGAAATGGTATTTGGTGAGATGAGGCCGAGGATTTGCTATAGATTACCTGACATTTGCCTTACGATTGGGGAAAACCTCGGAAAAAACCCAACCAGGTAATCAGTCCAAGCGGAAATCGAACCCGCGTCCGAAAGCAACTCCGGATCGGTAGGCAAGCGCCTTAACCGACAAAGCTACCTGCCTAGATGTTACGTTCGATGTACACATGATCTCTCTATTAAAACTCTATAGCACCTAAAACTCCTAAAAGAGCCATCACCTACTGTAAATGCCTAAACTAAAAGCTACGTTTATGCCTGAAAAGCACCTTTTTAGTAGGCTATTTTTAGATTTAAAATAAAAAAATTCCGGTAATAAAATCCAAAAATGGTATTTAAAATGCAAAAAACCTGTTACAGACAAATACTGGTCAGACAAGTTCGCTCCATATTGGTCTTGGAAGTTCGTTTGGAAAAGTCCATCCCATTATAAATGTGATGAAAGGTTGTTCAGGTTAAGCGAGAGCTTACAAATTAGTTGTCGAGTCAATGCAACCCCGTTAAGCCCAATGAAAGTGAGAAATCAACAATCAGTCTCTTTCAATGATAGAATTTGAGTCCAGTTCAGTAGCACTCATTGTCAGCATCAGTTCTTCGTACATACATTCCTCGCAAAATGGAATAGGGTAAAGGTTGATAATATTGTGATACGAATAATATTGTGATAGTACTTTTTGAGAATTTATTACAATTTTACTGAGCGAGAGAAGGACCGGTTTTGTGCAGCAACTTTTTCACGAACATTCCCTTAATACGTTGACGCAAAAACCGATCTTCCTCGCGCTCAGTGAAATTGTAACAAGTTCTCAAAAAGAACTATCACAATATTACTTGTATCACAGTATTACCAACCTTTACCCTATTTCTTAAGTTAAAATTATTAATTTTATGTAAACTGCTAAAAGTCCTAATTACAGCTTTCGAGTCCGAGGAAGGAATTTAGCTAGGTTTCAACTTCATGAAAACTCACTTATGGGGTTAAGCAATCAGGTTTCTACGAAAAACAAGAAATTCTTGTATATTTCATAAAGATTTGAAAGAAATTGGATGAATGTACTGTTTTCAGGTTCGAGAAAAGAATAATTTAGCTAGATCTAAAATTTGTAAAAAAAAAAAATAGAAGGTTAAATGACCGGACTGAGTTCTAGGAACTAATAAGCAATTCTTGTATATTTCTAAATTTTATATCGGAAACGAACTAAAGATTTTGATGAAATGAGGTGCGATTCAACTTGGTCTAAACTTTCGGAAATGCAATTTAGTCAGTTAAGTAGCCAGATCCATTCTTACGAACTAATAATCTACTACTGACATAATAAATCTAAAAGGCACATTAACTCAAAAAGCTGCTTACGAAGCAGCAATACAAGGTGCAATCAATATATTTCCAAACTGCACTTGTATTTATTGTACAGTTGAACTTAGATGCGCGTGTCACTGTTGAGTCAATCTAGCAAACAGCGTCAGATTGTCTCTAAGAACTGAGCTCCTACAAGTGATTTTGTGCAAACATGTAAAGGACCTATTGCGATTTTTCCTGGAATCTCTCCATATACACCTTATGGGTAGTTTTCTTCTCTCCCTTTCAAGTGATGGATGTAGTATACAGTTCAGGCGTTTCCCTGGTTCTAGATAACTTCTCCGTTTCCTATATCCTGTGTGTTGCCTATATTCAGGGTAGTCCACAAACATATTGATTGTCGCTTGTACATGAATCAATCTATATTTAATCCCTCAATCGCTCTCTCCGCGCCGCGATTTTGAAATGCCTTGATGGAACTCAACTATGGAGCAAGTAAGCAGTGGTTGTTACACTGACAACACTGAGGACTTGAACAGCGCAGCAGAATAGCTACAGAACATAAGGTTCTCTGTTTCGTCTGAATCTTGATGATTTTGACTTAATATTAAAATCTTCGGAAATAACATAACAAAATATACAGCATGTTATATTTTGTTTTTATTTATTTATTTAATAATAATACATAAAACATAAAATTTTATATGAAAGTACCTCGAAAGAGCAAAGCTCGTGTTCGGGGACAGTTCCATTTTGAAAAAGAACATGGGCATTACAGAAATTATACATAATTCGCAAAAATTCATATTTGTTTCTAAGACTAAAATTTAACATTCTAATACCAGGATCACGTTTTTAAGAGGAGTAGAAGAACAATAACATAACTCACAAATATACATACTTTGTAGACTAACATTTAAACACCAGGATAAGAGACCTAATAAAGTTCATAACAATAATACTAGTAATAATTGAGACAATTTATATCATATTTCAGAGTGAACGAAATGAAGTTGTCGAGAATGGTGAGGGACTAATATTATTATTAATGTATTCAGTAAAAAATCATAATTGATGTAATAACAAAGATAGGGTTGACAGTAATAGTACTTAGAGAAAAAATAAACTTGCTCTACAATATCTGATAGAAATAAATTAGGATAGTCTGTCATATTAGTTATTTAATTTTCGAGATTTAAAAATGCCATTACTAAAAGTAGATAATTCTGAATGAAGTTTTATTATCAAATTATATAGACGTGGATCATAATTTGTACTGTATAGTAAACCAGCAGATGTGAAGCATTTAGGTTCAACTAAAGTAGCCTAAGAGTATAATTTCGCCTTGTATTATAATCATGTAGTTGAGCTACAAATTTCATTCGATTCTTGTGATAGAATTCCATTAAATAATATTTATAAGCTTGGCCAATGGTAAAAGCATTAAGTTCAGAATGGATCAAATTTTTTGGGTAATCCAAACGTTATCTCAAACAAATTTTAATTATACGTTTTTGTAACACAATTAGAAGAAGAAGAGCAGTTTTTATAATGCCTCGCCATCCAATTATGTCATATTGGATAAGAGATTCAACTATAGCCAAATAAATCAAACGTAAGACATAAGTAGGTAGTTAATGGCAAAGATTTACACATTTGTAAACTGTTTTTCGGATTCTGTTGCATAAAAAGGTGATAGGTCTATTCCACCTAAAGTGCTGATCAACAATAATTCCCAGGTATTTCACATCTACAGATTCTTTCAGGCAAGGGCATTTTATTCACACAATCTCTATATATCTTGCGAAGACAGGTCTTCCAGGTACTTGTAGTTATATATATATATATATATATATATATATATATATATATATTACGTTAAAACTGTTATTTTTTATTCAAAATTAGTTTCATTATCATGGCAACAGACTGACAAATAATAGGCCTGTAGCGCACGTTAAAATACTTTTTCGGGATTAGGGGTGCAGAAGTTTTCTATTTCCATCATTATTTTGAAATAAACCTTCTTTTTATAAATGGCAATGGACAGTGAAAAGTTGGAAAGTATGAAATATTTTATTCGATGTCATTATATTTCTAAGAACACACAGAAATTAAAAATGTGAGCTAACTACAATTTACTGTATGTATATTACATAATGTGGAAGTAATGTCCATGCTACCTAACTGGTGTAGGCGAATTAAAGTAACAGCGTGAATTGTACCTAGGATATATAACGCGGCATTGTACTGTATGACACTAGAGTACTTCACTCTAAAACCCCGGTTTCCAAGATGACTTCCAGTCCTAAGTCAGAGCAGCTAACTGTGCAAAATTGATGACACTCCTCTTGTAACACGTCGAAGCATGTCATGTCACAGTTCGTACTTCAAGCACTTTTAAGAAACTTCATTCAGCCTTTCAGATTACGCTATTGAAACGATCTCATATTTCATATTGGCCGCAATATTTTATTCAGAAGTTTATAGGTATATAGCCCTACAAACACACAACCTACACACATATAGGCTACATCAAAATAAATTACTCCTTTGCATTTGAAACAGTGTATGTTTGCCTACAACAGTACGTAAAATAAATAAATAAGCAATAATAATAATAATAATAATAATAATAATAATAATAATAATAATAATAATCGTTTCCATTATTGGCATCTTCTTTATACAAAGATTATGCACTTGAGTCTGATTTGGCTTCAAGGAAGGAATTGTTGCCAGCATTTTGAATTCAGGCATTCCAGGCGATAATACTCTTCGATATTCTCCAAAAGGTCTAATAATTATATAATTTCGGTGTACCAAAATCGTCACATTTTATACAAGGAGAAATCAATATGTTTCCGGACTTCTCTGAATGTAGGCAACACTCAAAGACATAGTAAAGGCGACGTAAAAGAAACGCCTGGAATTTATACTAAATGCATCACTTGAAAGGCAGAGAAGAATACTATCCATAAGGCGTATATTGAGAGATTCCGGAAAAATCGCAAGAGGTCCTTGATATGTTTGCACGAAACCACGTGTAGAATCTCAGTTCTTAAAGGCAATCTAACTCTGTTTGATAGACTGACTCAACAGACATGTAAGCAATGATCTTCAGTGATACGCGCTTGTATGTGTAACACTACAATAAATACACGTACAGTTCGGAAATATATTGATTGTACTTTGTACATTGAAATATCAGTTTAGATATATCAAACGCTCCGGTGTTAAGAAACACATCTATTCCCGACTCTTTGCAGACTCAGTAGTGCCAGTGCATGAATTACATGCGTGGTTAAAAATATGTGCATTAAATTCTATACAGGAAAATATCTCCAGCAGATAAAACACCCCATTTTACAAGGTCGCAGATAAATGTTGGAGTGCCACACATTTTAACGATTTTAAGAAACCCCTATACCGGGAAAACTGTTCAGTATTGGTATACACAGTGTCCCAAATTCATGTATACACATTATGAAACACTATTTGTCAGCAACGAGATGAGACATAAATATGATTTTTTTGATTTTATATTCCTGAAGCCCGTACATGTTTAAAATGGCCCCTTCCACCACAGTACACTCCCAACAACAATGTACAATAGAGCGACATATCAACTGGATTGTTTCTAATGGAATATCATTACAGCCATGTTCAATCTAAACTCTCAATTCCTGTAGTGTTTGTGGTTTTGTGGTGTACACTTTAGAGCTCCCCAAAGGTAGAAGTCTGGAGAGGTTAAATCCGGAGATCGAGGCGAGAACTCCGCAGCACTTCCTCTTCGTCCTATCCATCTCTGAGTCTTCCTCATTTAGTGCGTGGACAAGTCTCGGAATATGAGGCTTACATTTTTGATCTGTAAAATTCCATGAACACTGGATTTGCTGATACCAATCGCATGAGAACATTGCCTCATTGACTTCTTTGGGATTGTGCAAAAGCCTGCATGACTGCATCAACACTCTCGTTATCGGTGGAACTTCTCTTTCTTCCGCACCGCCCTTTCAACGCATCTTGCACCATTCCGTCGACTTCAAACTTGTCTCGGATTCTTGTGATAGTTAACCTTGTTGGTGATTGTGTTCCAAATTCAACCCTTTAACGTCGTTGAACCTCAACAACATTCTCCACTTTCCAATAACATTTCAGTATCCACTTACGTTCATCGAACGATAATTGCACCACCATGATTGTTTATAAACAGATGAACATTTTTCCATGCTTTCCACTGCCTTCTGAATCACAAACCGCAAAAATCGTATTTCTATCTCATTTCTTTGCTGTTATATAGTATTTTAAAGAGTGTATACATCAATTTGGGACACTCTGTATAATGTAGGCCTATCTCTTTTTGTTCCAAGTTTATGGGATTTTGGTCTTTTGGAAGTTACGTTTAATTTCAAATAAATGTAGGTTTCTCACTGAATGTGCTTTGGAACAAAATCATTTTATGGACTGATGGATGGGGCGAATAATAATTTGATTTGATATTGGCTACATTCGTGGATTTGGGGGACTTCAGCAGAAGTCAGCAGGACGCCTCAGAACAAAAGAAGAATATACTACTTGACCAGAGGGACGCCGGCCAGAGGCCACATAATTATGCTGCATTGTATTAGGACGAAAGTACAATGTCTATCGCTGCTTATAATATACAAAATGAACCGTAAGTAATGTCATTAACTTCAGGAGCTTATTCTTTGAGATATTAAAAAAAAAAAAGTTTAATACAATTTTGCTCGTAAACAAGCTGACTGTAATTACTAATCTGGAAATCATTTCAACACCGAAGATACTTTGTTTGCTTCTTGAATATAGAAGGCCACCACTCTGTACATTTAAGTAGTTGATTATCTGTTGATTTATTTTATTGGGTTATTTTACGACGCTGTATCAACATCTAGGTTATTTAGCGTCTGAATGATATGAAGGTGATAATGCCGGTGAAATGAGTCCGGGTTCCAGCACCGAAAGTTACCCAGCATTTGCTCGTATTGGGTTGAGGGAAAACCCCGGAAAAAACCTCAACCAGGTAACTTGCCCCGACCGGGATTCGAACCCGGGCCACCTAGTTTCGCGGCCAGACGCGCTGACCGTTACTCCACAGGTGTGGACTTATCTGTTGAGTTCCGCTAGTTTTCAATAGGTGACACCATTATTGGGGCGCTTAAAATATTGTAGATTAAGCATGAATTATTCCCATAATTGACAATAAAAGCGGTTTCCAATAACCCAGTGTTGTTTTGCGATCAGTAGATTGGGATGAAAAATTGAATTCCATAATACGGTATTAATTTATGTAAAATATATTTATGTACGATTGACAACACTGACTATTATCTTCGCCATCTATTCATAAAATTAATAAATAAAGAAGCCATACTTACACCAACAAATTATCGATCACTATCGATTAGTAGGGTCAGATATCTTTGAATGTCAGTATACACTGACCCCTAATGGTAATTTGATTATTAAGTATGGCTTCTTTAGTTATTACTTCTATGGATAGATGACGAAGTTAATAGTCAGTGTCGTCAATGGTAAATAAATGTACCCGCATTATAGGCCTAGCCTACTCGTAGAATTCAAAATTCCATCCCAGTGAAATGATTGTAAAAAGCACTGTTTAGCGGAAAATCTCTGGTACCACGATCAGAAAATTGTAGATCAGATATCTTTGAACGCCAGTGCACATACCATTACAATACATAATATTATATTACATTGCACACGACGTAAGCTCGTATCTGTCACTAAACTCTAACAACGCCCACCGGCGTAGCTCAGTCGGTTGAGACGCTTGCCTGCCGATCTGAAGTTGCGCTCGGGCGCGGATTCGATCCCCACTTGGGCTGATTACCTGGTTGGGTTTTTTCCGAGATTTCCTCCAACCGTAAGGCGAATGCCATTTTTTTTTAAATTTCATTTATTATATTCCATAGATCTTACATTAGCAATAAAGCTTTAAGATGTGGAACAAGTCAAAATTTTACAAGATTACAATTACAATTTTTACAAATTTTTACAATGTTTACAATTTCACAATTTTGCAATTGCCAAGTAATCTATAGCGAATCATCGGTCTTATCTCTCCAAATAAAACTGCAAAGAGTTTATTGAAGCATTGAGATTCATCATTGCAATGAACGTTGATGCTTTTTAATCTTTACAAAATCATTAGAACTTGATGGTCCAACAGCATATGCTTAAGATAATAAAGTTTCGACTAACTAGAAGGAACTTGAAATGGCCAAGATAGTTCAGTACATTCCAGATGAGCACAAGGAGTATTACAACAACAAATTTCTGTGTTCTGCAGAGAAAGGTGCAAACGAGCTTGAGTGACTGTACTTTGTGAGTGAAAGAGAGTAGTACCTATGTTATAATAATAAATGCTTGAAAGAATTTTAGTTTTGTGCTTCAAATGTACAGAAATTTTATCCGAACAAATGTAACTATTCGTTCTGCAAAGAAATTTTACAGTGTTACATTTAGTATTTGTTTGCATGAAAATTCTGCACATTTAAATGACGACACTAAATTTCTTCCAATCACTTATTATCATAATACGCTTCTCTCTTAAAGTGACTGAGCATATTGGGATTAAATCATGGCTTTCCCAAAACACGCTCTGAAATATTTCATGTAAAACTTTTTTATCTCGAAAAGGAAGCAAAAACGAGCAAAATTGTACTAAACATTTTTTCTTAAATATCCCAAAGAATAAGCTCATCTGTCACTAAACTCTACCAACTCCCGCCGCCGTAGCTCAGTCGGTTGAGACGCTTGCCTTCCGATCTGAAGATGCGCTCGGGCGCGGATTCGATCCCCACTTGGGCTGATTACCTGGTTGGGTTTTTTTTTTTCGAGGTTTTCCCCAACCATAAGGCGAATTCCAAGTAACCTATGGCGAATCCTCAGCCTTAAGTAGCCAAGTACCATCTCGCTTCACCAATCTCATAGACGCTAAATAACCTTGTAGTTGATATAGCGTCGTTAAATAACCAACTAAAAATCTCTACCATAGTAGGCCTATAGTAAGTTATTCTTAGCTTTTTTTTACACACATGCACATGGATGGTAATTTTCTTCCAAGATGAACTACGAGTAAATAAGTGGCCAGTACGGTGTTCTTTGTGACTGTGAACTTCTTTGATTAACAAAGTTTAAAATACACTTGAATTAGCGATAAGAAATTATGCTTCAAAACACAATCTTAAAATAAAAACGTATATTATATTATTCAATATTCCGCCAAGCGACAAAATCTGTTTGAAAGTGATTCTCGCCTCGAGAAAAAAGTATTAGCTACACTTAAAACACACAATGAGGAGTGTCTCCATTATCCTTTGATGTGGCCAAGTCAGTCTTCAGCGCCCTCGAATCCCTGTATACTTGACTGCTCACATTTTTGTAGCACACCCAATGACTTGGACACGGCTCCTAAGATGGCGCGATTTCGGTGGCCACTCATGCATGAAACAGGGAGGTAGAGACGACCGCCCTTGTCGAGAGGGCGAGAAACGGATCGGACAACACAAATTTGAAACAAGAGGGCAGAGTTAATACTATACTCGCATTATAGAATTCAAAATTACATCCCCTCTATTGATTGTAAAACGCATTTGGTTTCGCTAATACTGTCAATTATGAGAATCATTTTTATTTAATCTACAGCAGGCGTGGCGAAAATGTCATCGTGCGCCGAGCCACTGTGTAACTTGCAACATGCATAGCACCTATGGAGGGGAAGTGAAGCAACTGTCTGACTTATTAACGGATTTTCATTTTCCTTACGTCAAGCACTTAAATATAATTTTATACAATACAAGGCTACACACTAATGTTTAGTAGTGTAACGAAGAAAGAAATGAACAATGAAACATAGGACACATTATCACATCCTAAAATTAACTGTCTTCAAAATGTCTCTGCGAAAAAGTTTCAAAATTAGGAATTATGTCACTTACTGCCAGTCGTAGTTGATCACGAAGGTATTTGTCTGTCAGTCGTGATCTAAATTTGGTTTTTACTATTTTCATTGTTGAAAATAATTTTTCACAAACGTAAGTTGTAGCGAACATAGCTTCAAAGAGAAAGCGAAAGAACGAAGCTTCGGATATTTATTTATTTTTTGCCAAAGATTTGAAAAGTTAAACATTTGTCAAGTCCTTACATCTAGCTTTCATTTAACATCATATTGTAAATCTGTGAGTTTAAATTGAAGATCTAACCGCATTATTCGCACATCTGCTGAAAAAGGATCGACGTACAGAGATAATAATAATAATAATAATAATAATAATAATAATAATAATAATAATAATAATAATAATAATAACAACAACAACACTTAACCTTTTAATGTTTCATGAGTGACATGTAGTATAATGCTGTTTTATGTTATACAACCCTTTCCTCGTAATAGGCCTACTTGTGAACAAATCATACATTTAATATTCTCATCATATTGGCAGCAAAAAAATGCGTCCTCCAATCCTATTTGAAACTTTTGTTTTTGTAGATGTACATGTATTCAAGAGAGACATTGCGACGATATGCCACTCGCAGATCAGAGACAAATACAAATGGAACGGAGTTTGACTCCAGTGAGTGAGAGGGTGGGGGTTGTGGGAGGTAGAAAGCAAGAGAAACCATTGCGAGCCACAATGTGCTCGTGAGTCAGATATTCGCCACGGCTGATCTACAGTATCATTTTCCCAAACACATTTTTACCTGACCCAATAATAGTGTAAGACAGTGGTGGGCAAAATGAACGAAACCCACGAGACAGGATTTAAATGGCAACTACATACTGTGGGAGGGGTTGCACTCTACAGTGCAGTGACGGATTTACAGACAGTTGCGCCACTGCACTCCTACCTACCATATGTAATTAAAATAGTCCATTCACGTGATGTTTAATTAATCATTTTTCGAAGCAATTTCTTGGAAATTGGGATTTATATCTGTGCATGCTATTTTCAGTTGCGCAAGGAGATGAGCATCGCTTAAGCGGGAACTGTGCTGGACTTTATAAATTTCATTTTAGAAAACAGCTGTTCACACTGGTAGGTTGATGAATACATACTGTCATTTCCCATAACTATGGTCCTGGAACACAACTATGGTCCACGATACAACCATTCAAAGATCATTGTAGAAGTAACATAGACCGTTCGTAGATAGCTGCAGTGACTTGAATTCAAACTACAGTACAGCAAAAATATAGATAAACGACGTATTACGTTATGGAGTACAACATTTGAATAGTTGTATCGTGGACAATAGTTATGTTCCAGGACCATAGTTGTGGGAAATGACGGTACTCATTATTTTTTAAGCAAACTGTCTAAGCAGTGGATATGTAGTACTGGACATCTTTTAAAAAAAATTAGCCCCCAGTAGACCTTCACATTCTGCTTTCACGAAGCCATCATTCTGCAAATCCAGTACCTCTAACTGCAATTCTGGGATAACATCTTCAATTTAAACATGAAAAGGAGTGGCAAAAATATTGAAATCTTACTCCATCCTTTGAAAATCACTGAATCTGTGTTCTTTGAACTCGTATAACAGGTGGTATATTTATATTTAAGTTCGCGTCCTGAATATTTGTAACTAATCCTAAACATGAGAAACGAAAGAACCGCCTTTCTTGTAAGTGTGATATCCTCTCGATTCATATAATTCTGCGAAAGACATTGTATCACTAATGAAGCTCCGAAGTACAGCAATCCAGTATAATCCACCACGTATACGCGCAGTATTTTCGTGGAGTGGGGGAAGGGGAAGGTAGGGGGTAAGTTTGATGCTTCGCTGAGGTCTGACATCACTGCGGCAATGCCGCTGGAATGCCCGCCATTGGTGTAATCTATCGAGAACTAGCAGAACTATTTCAAAGTTTGTCAATTTGGTTTATCTTTTGTTCTGACTTAACCCGTGATTAGAAAGCTCGCTTACACGATCAGAAAATTCTAACTTACACTAGATATCTTTGTACGCCAGTGTACAAATAAAAGCCCTTACAGTTTCTTTTAACAATAATAATAATGATTTATTTTATAATAATAATAATGATTTATTTTAGCTGGCAGAGTTAAGGCCGTAAGGCCTTCTCTTCCACTCAACCAGCAAAAAGTGTATATACATATGCATGAACTTACAAAGAATCCAACAATTTGATTTAGATGAGAGTTACATGTATACAAAAGTTATTTACAAATTAAACAACAAAATACTATGAACTATTAATTAAACACTGAAATAAACTGTGTAGCAGAATTAAACTAAAATACATAGAATGTTAATATATTTCAAATAATATTAGGTAATAGAAAGAGATTATTACGAGACAATTAAAATACAGCACAATCAGGATGATGTCTAAAGAAAAAAGTAACAATGTAGTCAGTGATAGTTTAAATCAGTATGATTGGAGTGAAATGCTAATAAGGTTATCTTTTAAGCTGTTCTTAAAGGTGTTTATTGTCTTGCAACCCCTAATACTTTGTGACAAGGAATTCCATTGACGCGAGGTGGATATTGTAAAAGATGATGAATAACAAGATGTTCTATGAAGAGGTATACTTAGCGTGCCACAGATAAGTGATCTGGTATTTACGTCGTGGTTAGAGTATAGATAAGAGAAACGAGACGAAAGGTAATTTGGTGTTGAAGTGTGCAGAATTCGAAAGAGTAAAGACAAAGAGTGTAAAGTTCTACGTTCTTTAAGTCGGAGCCACGAGAGACTTGCGAAGGACGGTGATATGTGATCATACCGTCGGATGTTGCACACGTATCTGACGCACATATTCTGAGCTCGCTGTAACTTGACTGACAGTTCAGAACTTAGGTCACTTAACAAAACGTCACAATAATCGAAGTGCGGCGTTACTAGGGTTTGCACTAGGGTAAGTTTTAGTTGAACAGCAACTCGAGTATTGCATCATCCTACGTAGGCTACAGATAGTATCATACAGTGGTTGTCCTTGATAACAAGTTATTTCTCTTAATTAACCTAAAGACAGAAACATTTTACGTCAATATAATATAGGTATCGGGTACTACTGCTACACTTTTTTTTTTGTACCTTAGAGCTAGAATCCGCCGTAGCTATTATTCAAGCATATGTATTTGCAGTATTAAGCACTTTATATTCTAGAGAAGTAAAGTAATGACAAGACACGCAAACCACTCATTTCATTTGGTTGATCAAAGCCCATGACCATTAACTGGAGCTATTGGAGCAATTTTTCTGTTTATTATTTTTTTTGCAAGTATTTAACGTATATTTATCTAACTTTTCAAGGAGAGTTTTGACGTGAAGTGTTTTTTTTTTTTTTTGGTTCCTTTATACGTAAGCTTTTATCTTGAGCGAGTTTTAACATTAATCAACATTTCAAATATTTTACTTTATTTCACGCTGATTAAGATATACCTGGAATAATTCCGCAAACGCCAAGCGTTTGATATCCTCCTACCTCAGTTTTATCATGCCGAATCGCGCAGTAACATCCGATTTCTATGTTAACAAGAATATAAATTACGAGTTAATTCAATAGTCATTAGTGACACATTTCTGGAGGGTGTTGGAAACACGAGTTGAAGACTTAATAGCGTTCGGTAAATAAGGGGTACATTTCATTACGAGTTCAACTACCCCTCAGCTCTTAACTAACCCTTCACCCTAACGACAAATCGCAGTGCGCACGGCGGCCATCGGCTTATGTGTACTGAGGAAGAAGGTTCGGCGCTTCTTCCGTTACGCTCAAAAGGGGCGGCTTCAACTGCACGACGCGTCACGGCGGCACGGAGCGCGGTGCTGTAAGTCCGGCTTCACAAGCCATTCTAACAGAACAGAGCCTAAGCGATATCAAGCAAACGCTTTCTATTAGAATATACTGTAGCCTAATATGCTATTCAAATATTCTATAGCCTAAATATTCACACCAGTAAATTTAACTCTGATGTACAATATGCAGACCTATGTATGTATGTATGTATGTATGTATGTATGTATGTATGTATGTATGTATGTATGTATGTATGTATGTATGTATGTATGTATGTATGTATGTATGTATGTATGTATGTATGTATGTATGTATGTATATGTTATGTATGGTATGTATGTATGTATGGTATGTATGTATGTATGTATGTTATGTATGTATGTATGTATGTATGTTATGTATGTATGTATGGTATGTATGTATGTATGGTATGTATGTATGTATGTATGGTATGTATGTATGTTATGTATGTATGGTATGTATGTATGTATGGTATGTATGTTATGTATGTATGTTATGTATGTATGGTATGTATGTATGTATGGTATGTATGTATGTATGTATGTATGTATGGTATGTATGTATGTATGTATGTATGGTATGTATGTATGTATGGTATGTATGTATGTTATGTATGTATGTTATGTATGTATGTTATGTGTGTATGTATGTATGGTATGTATGTATGTTATGTATGGTATGTATGTATGTATGTTATGTATGTATGTATGTATGTTATGTATGTATGTATGTATGGTATGTATGTATGTATGGTATGTATGGTATGTATGTATGTATGTTATGTATGTATGTATGTATGGTATGTATGTATGTATGTATGGTATGTATGTATGTATGTATGGTATGTATGTATGTATGTATGGTATGTATGTATGTATGGTATGTATGTATGTATGGTATGTATGTATGTATGGTATGTATGTATGTATGTATGTATGTATGTATGTATGTATGTTATGTATGTATGTTATGTATGTATGTATGGTATGTATGTATGTTATGTATGGTATGTATGTATGTATGTATGTATGTATGTATGTATGTATGTATGTATGTATGTATGTATGTATGTATGTATGTATGTATGTTATGTTATGTATGTATGGTATGTATGTATGTATGTATGGTATGTATGTATGTATGTATGTATTTTTTAACTCAACCTGCATGCTCCATTACTATGGAGTAATATTACGTGCAATGATATTAACTTGGTATACATGCTATGTTAACTAAATATTACAGTTACTTTCTTACAAGATGATGGATATACAAATTATTCTTTTCATTGTAACTTGTTAAAATCTATAGCCTACTATTAGCAAATTTAATGTATGTATGTATGTATGTATAGGTGTCGCAAGCACGGAATACCGACGGAAGGAATGCGAATCAAACACTGCGATAAGGAAGAGCGGGCGACAGGAAAGGTCACGAGATAGCTTGAATGATATTCGAGAGTACAGTCGGAAGAGAAACGACATCGATAGACTCAGTCTTTCGTTGTGATAGTTACATTACGACTTTAGTTTGTTCCATTGCATGCGAATACGTGTCTTGTATCGCACGGTATTATTATTTAGTTCGTAAACATATGTTGCGCGTTTAATTAGCTTCGAATTTTTCTCTTGCTACGTTCTTTATTTCCACAGCGATGTCCTCATTTGTTCATCTCCTTGGAAGAGACAGTACTTCCATCGGCTCGCACCTGTCCCCCCTCGGTGTGCCTACGTACACGTATCAAAACAGACAGCAACGCCACCATTGCTTTTCGGTAATCGTTTCTTGCGCGAGCTATATGTATGTATGTATGTATGTGTGTATGTATATATGTATGATGTAGTGAGTTTGTGAGGTTTAAAAACAGCGCGTCAGCGCCCTTATCTAAAATCCTTCCAAAATTAAAAACACAAACAATACAAGCTGAATGCTAACACGAACTAAAAAACGTTGTCATATTAAAAACGAAGTGAGAGAGAGAGTATGTGTGTGAATGAATGAATTAATGTACAGTGGAAAGTCTTAAGTTCGATAGAAATCAAGTTCGACATCCTATAGTTCGACTGTTTACGTAGGAGAATTAGACACGCCCCTATACGGGCACTAAGAAATGTGTTTGCCATTTGAATGGGAATTGGTTCTGTGTCTTGTAGTGATACTTTTGTTAATGGAAAACAGAATATTTTATTGATTAGGATATCCATATTGATCACTGATTTTAAATTAATGAACTCTTCTTTTTCTATTTGAGAACTGTGCCGTTTGTGAGACGGAACTTTAGAAACCCACTGTGGTACTAGAAGCGCATACACAAGTCTCGGGGCGGGCAGGAAATGCAAGTACAGTACTGTATTCGTTGACGGATAACCAATAAGAATTTGTATTCATTTCGCCTGCCACACCCACTACCCTTATTGGACTGAACTTTCAATTCTGTTCTGTCGAACTTAGGAGAGTCCACTGTGTGTGTGTGTGTGAGTGTGTGTGTGTGTGTGTGTGTGTGTGTCTGTGTGTATGTATTAATTCGATGAAGACTTCTTTTCTCTGCACCTACTTTTTTTTCATTTCAAAATTACATGTTTAGTCAGAGAGGCTAAATGTAGCGAATATGAGGGATGGTCAGTCAATTCAGAGAAGACTTTTTCAATTTTACGCAAAGCAATCAAGGACTTGTTCGCGGTTGTATTGTCTTGCAAGAACAGCACGCCTTTAGAAACTTCATCATTAAGTTTTACTACATTTTTTTCCCCCGAAACTTAATTAATGATGTAGGCCTATATTAATACAATTTTGCCTTGTAAGAACACTGTTGTTGTCATTATTATTATTATTATTATTATTATTATTATTATTATTATTATTATTATTATTACTATTATTCTGCAAGTTATGTTTAATTTGTTGTAGTATTCGTTTTGATTGTTTCAGGCGTTAAGTAGCATCATGTTTAGGTAGAGCATGAAAGTCAAAGAATATTATGGACAGTAAAAAATTGATCATACGGAAATGGGAATTTAACAGTTATTAATTCATTATAAAAAGTGAAAATCTGACACAACATTAATACAAATTAATTTTATTTTTTTTAGAATATATCTATCAGATACAATTATAAATAAATAAATAAACAAATAAATAAATAAATGTTTTAATAAGTACCTAAGTAAGTAAATAAATGAGTTAATTAAATAAATATTATCTTCAATTCTCCAGCAATACCCTTAATATTCGCACCGTTTTCAAGGCATTGAATAATATTGACTTTGTCAGAAATACTCAGACGTGAACGTGTTTGCGACATGATGCTTTATCGGTATTGTCGAATACCCCTAACCTCTGTTCCTCTCTCAAAGTAAGAGTCCAAGTTTCACAACCATACAGAACAACCGGTAACATGGCTGTTTTATAAATTCTAACTTTCACCCTTTTTCAGAGCAAACTGGACGATAAAAGCTTCTCAACAGAATAATAACAAGCATTTCCCATATTTATTCTACGTTTAATTTCCTCTTTAGTGGCATTTATATTTGTTACTGTTGCTCCAAGATATTTGAATTTTTTCACCTTTGCAAAGCATACTTACTTACTTACAAATGGCTTTTAAGGAACCCGAAGGTTCATTGCCGCCCTCACATAAGCCCGCCAGCGGTCCCTATCCTGAGCAAGATTAATCCAGTCTCTATCATCATACCCCACCTCCCTCAAATCCATTTTAATATTATCCTCCCATCTACGTCTCGGCCTCCCTAAAGGTCTTTTTCCCTCCGGTCTCCCAACTAACACTCTATATGCATTTCTGGATTCGCCCATACGTGCTACATGCCCTGCCCATCTCAAACGTCTGGATTTAATGTTCCTAATTATGTCAGGTGAAGAATACAATGTATGCAATTCTGCGTTGTGTAACTTTCTCCATTCTCCTGTAACTTCATCCCGCTTAGCCCCAAATATTTTCCTAAGCACCTTATTCTCAAACACCCTGAACCTATGTTCCTCTCTCAGAGTGAGAGTCCAAGTTTCACAACCATACAGAACAACCGGTAATATAACTGTTTTATAAATTCTAACTTTCAGATTTTTGGACAGCAGACTGGATGATAAGAGCTTCTCAACCGAATAATAACACGCATTTCCCATATTTATTCTGCGTTTAATTTCCTCCCGAGTGTCATTTATATTTGTTACTGTTGCTCCATGATATTTGAATTTTTCCACCTCTTCGAAGGATAAATCTCCAATTTTTATATTTGCATTTCGTACAATATTCTGGTCACGAGACATAATCATATACTTTGTCTTTTCGGGATTTACTTCCAAACCGATCGCTCTACTTGCTTCAAATAAAATTTCCGTGTTTTCCCTAATCGTTTGTGTATTTTCTCCTAATATATTCACGTCATCCGCATAGACAAGAAGCTGATGTAACCCGTTCAATTCCAAACCCTGCCTGTTATCCTGAACTTTCCTAATGGCATATTCTAGCGCGAAGTTAAAAAGTAAAGGTGATAGTGCATCTCCCTGCTTTAGCCCGCAGTGAATTGGAAAAGCATCAGATAGAAACTGACCTATACGGACGCTGCTGTACGACTATGTTTCACTGAGACACATTTTAATTAATCGAACTAGTTTCTTGGGAATACCAAATTCAATAAGAATATCATATAATACTTCCCTCTTAACCGAGTCATATGCCTTTTTGAAATCTATGAATAACTGATGTACTGTACCCTTATACTCCCATTTTTTCTCCATTATCTGTCGAATACAAAAAATCTGATCAATAGTCGATCTATTACGCCGAAAACCGCACTGATGATCCCCAATAATTTCATCTACGTACGGAGTTAATCTTCTCAAAAGAATATTGGACAAAATTTTGTACGACGTCAACAAAAGTGATATTCCTCGAAAGTTACCACAGTTGGTTTTGTCCCCCTTTTTAAAAATAGGTACAATTATGGACTCCTTCCATTGTTCTGGTACAATTTCCTTTTCCCAAATAGCAAGTACAAGTTTATAAATTTCGCTATATAATGCGCTTCCGCCCTCTTATATTAATTCTGCTGGAATTTGATCGATACCTGGAGACTTGTACTTTTTCAGATTTTCTATCGCAATTTCGACTTCTGAAAGCGTGGGTTCGGGTATAAATGGCTCAGCAGTTTGTATTTCAATTTCGTCCCGATCATTTCTATTTGGCCTATGTACATTTAGTAGTTGCGCAAAATAGTTTTTCCATCTGTTTAGGATTGATGGAGAGTCTGCAAGCAAGTCACCATTCTCATCCTTGATCACGTTTACCCTTGGCTGATATCCGTTCTTAAATTCCTTTATACCCTTATATAAATCTCGAATGTTTTTATTCTTCCTATTTGTTTCTACCTCATTCAGTTTTTCCTTCAAGTAACCTCTCTTTTTATTCCTAAGTGTACGACTTGCTTCCCGTCTTTCATTGAAATAATTATCTCTCTTCTCCTCGACTGGATCCTGTAAGAATATCAATTTTGCCTGTTTCCTTCTTTCTACTACCATGCAACAATCTTCATCAAACCACGGTTTCTTTTTCTTAGTTTCATAATAACCTATGCTCTGCTCAGCTGCAATTTTGATACTATCTCTGATATTTTCCCACACGCTATTAACATCTAATTCTTTCTCAACTTCGTCGGAACTTTCTAAAGTGGCAAACCTATTCGAAATTTCGACCTGATAATTTTGCTTAGCTTCCTCGTCCTTTAATTTCAAAATATTGAATTTAGTAATATTAACTTGTTGCTCTACTCGCTTGGCTACTGATAATCTTTCTCTTAATTCTCCAATCACCAAATAATGGTCAGAATTACAGTCTGCACCCCTGAAAGTTCGAATATCTACTATACTAGTATGTCTCCGTTTATCTATCAAGATGTGATCTATTTGGTTGTGTGTCAATCCATCTGGAGAAGTCCAAGTATATTTATGTATATCCTTATGGGGGAATGTTGTACTTTTGACAATTAAATTTTTCGATGTGGCAAAGTTGACTAATCTAACTCCATTGTCACTACTAATTGCGTGTAGGCTCTCTTTTCCAATAGTTGGTCTAAAAATATCCTCCCGTCCTACTTTAGCATTGAAATCCCCCAATAAAATTTTCATGTGATATCTAGGGAAATGATCAAAAGTATGTTCCAATTCCTCATAGAAGCTATTCTTTATATGGTCGTCTTTCTCTTCTGTAGGGGCGTGAGCATTTATAACTATGATGTCGCACCATCTACCCTTAAGTACTAAATATGATAACCTGTCACTGATAAATTCGACCTTTTTTACTGCTGATTTTATTCTTTTATGAACAAAGAATCCTGTTCCTAATTGGTGATTATTGTTTCCTTCCCCATAATACAACAAGTAATCTCCTATTTGTGATATGCCATTCCCATCTAACCTAACCTCTTGTACTCCCACGAAGTCTATTCTATATCTAGCTAGTTCTTTAGCTACTAATGTTACCCCTCCTGTTCTATAAAGACTAGTTACGTTCCAAGTGCCAAATCTCAAAACTTTATGTGGTCGTGCCAGAGAATCAGTCCTATTCCGAGGCTTATTATAGGGATACGTAACAAGCTGTTTTTTTTTACGGTGATGGGTTGTTAGCCCTTCGCCCAACCCCCAAGCTGGAGGAGCACCCCTTATCGGCTGTCCACGACTGCTTATTCAATATATTCGCAGCTACCCTCCATATCTGGAGGCCGTCTCCTCTATCCGCAACCTGAGGACGCGCCATGCCGTGGTGATAGGGACCCACAATACATGGTTGCAAAGCATACATTTCCTATTTTTATATTTCCAAGTCTAATGATGTACTTTGTCTTTTCGGTGTTTACGACCAAACTCTCTCCTTACCGGTATTCGGCGTCTTGAATTCTCGTCGCAACAGGCCACGTTGTACTGTTTGTTGCTTTCTTTAGACTCAAACGCATTCTATTAAATCGGCGGAGCAGTGTATGGCAATAATTCACCCACCACAGCATGTATGTGGTATGTATGACACTGTCATTATTTTAGATCACATGCTGCTCGCTTAAAGCGTTGAAATTTTACTACTATGTATGAAAAGGATAGGCATATAGTAATAGGATATTGTAAAAATAGAATCACTTTATTAATATCTGACAAGAGTATGTTGTAGATCAATCCCAAGATATAGCCCCATACATGCAAATTTTTTCTTGTTTCAAACTAGGCCTACAAATAAAACTGGTGGTGTCGTTATATAAGCCGCTATTGCACTGCTCTCATATCTACATGATGAATTATTGTTCCGACTCTCGTTTCACGCTTTAACGTGTGTCTGTTTGCTCGGGGCCGAGCGAGGCTGTTGCCAAAAGAGGCTTTGCGTGATATATAGAGTTATCGTAGCCAATTGACGTGTTAAGTGGCCGCGTCCCTCCAGGCTACAGTGCGACCACAAAACTTGTCACCTCCGGCAGGTAATCTGGTCTCATCTAATAGATTGAGATCAAGATTATTTTTTATTTATAATTCCGTTACAACGTATAAAATAATCACATTTTGTTAGTACGAGTACAATACATAGTACACTACACTCATGCACGTATACCAACAACGTCTTTCCTAGCTGACAAATTTAGCAACTGTCGGTAAAATTATGTCCGTGGGTGAGACAACGTTAAAAATTAATCAGATAATGCATGTCCGTTTATTGATAAATAAAATTCAAATATCGCCTTTCAAATCGAGGATTACTTTTAAATAAATAAAAATGAGAGAGAGATGGAAATGAGTCTTTGATTCTACTATCACGGATACTTCCGTTGTATAAGACAAATGTGGGCTATATTTTAGGCTTGTTTTTAAGGTACGCAAGAGCGTCAAATACACCGGAAAAAACTGTAAGGTAAACGAACATGTGGAAGATCACTACAAACCGTTTAAAGCATGGTCATAAAGTCAGGACACATAAGTTATTAGCTATATATATATTTTTTCCACTTTTTCCCCATTCCCCCCCCCCCCGTCATTTTCTTCAATACATTTTCTTTCTTCCTTCTCTTACTCATCTCCTCTTTTCCCTCATTTTTCTCTCTTCCCTTTTTCCTCCGTTCCATACCTCCTTTTCAACTCATCCATTTTCTCTTTTATCTTCTAATCTTCTCCTTCTCCTTTTCCCACTTCCTTTTTACCATTTTTCTTCTACTTCTCATCGTCTTCTCTTTCTTGTTCTTCCATTATTTTACCAAATTTCTTCTCTTCTTTTCCAATTTTCTTCATCGTCTACCCTTTCATATCGCCTTATTTCCTTACCTTTTCCTTTTTGCCTTTTTGCCTCAAATTCTTCTCTTTCTTTTACCTGATTTTTCTTATTTCCCTCTATTTCTTTTCCCGGTCCTTATCTTTTCTTTTTTCTTTCTCTTTCCTATACTTTTGCTCATATTCTTCTGCTCTTATTACCCTCGTCTTCATCAGTTTCTTATATTCTTATTTTATTCATTTCCTTTCCTTTTCCCCTTATTTTCCTCATATTCTTCTATTCCTTTTTCCATTGTTTTCCTAATTTTCTATTCCTTTTTCCATTATTTTCCTCATAATTTTTATTCCCTTTCCTCTTATTTTCCTCACATTCTTCTATTTTATTCCCTTATTTTCCTCATATTTTTCTATTCCTTTTCCCCTAATTTTCTTAATATTCTTCTATTCCTTTTTCCTTTATTTTCCTCATATTTTTCTCTTGTTTTTAACCTCATCTCTTTAAGTTTCTTTTACTCTTATTTTCCTCATCTCCTTCCTCCCTTTTATCCTTATTTTCTCATATCTTCTTTTTCTTTACTCTTATTTTCTTCATATTCTACTATTTCTTTTAACCTAACGTTACTCATATTCTTCAGTTCCTTTTTCCCTTATTTTCCTCATACTCTTATCTTCCTCATCTCCTTCATCCCTTTTATCCTTATTTTTCTCATATATTCAGTTTCTTTACTCTTATTTTCTTCATATTCTTCTATTTCTTTTAACCTGACTTTACTCATATTCTTCAGTTCCTTTTTCCCTTATTTTCCTCATACTCTCATCTTCCTTTTACCCTCATCTTAAGTTTTTTTACCCTTATTTTCTTCATATTTTTCTGTTCTTTCCCCCTTATTATCCTCATATTCTTCTCTTTCTTTTGCCCTCATCTTCTTAAGTTTCTTTTACTTTTATTTTCCTCATTTCCTTCCTTCATTTTATCCTTCATTTCCTTAGACTCTTCTATTTCTTTACCGTTATTTCCCTCATCATCTTTTCTTTTTCATCTTTCCTTTCTCGTCTTCTTTTCTGTTTTCACATCTCTTCGTTTCTCCGATTTCCCTTCTTTTCCTTACTTATCTTTCTCTTCTTCCGTTGCCCTTCTTTTTCTTTCCCATCTTCCTCTCTCACGATTTCATTCCATTTTCCCCGTCTTCCTTTCCTCTTCTTCACGTGCTTATCTCATTTTCTTTCTCATCCGTCTCTTTTTCTCCTTTTTCAACTTTATATTTTTTGCTCCTCAATTCCCATTTTCCTTTTCCGCGGATATTTGAATTTCGGTGTCTCCCCTTTATTCATTTTTATCTATAGGCTTCCGCAGCTTATTGGAATTTCATCCACAAATTCCTGCAAACGTCCATGGCCGAGGTCGTTGAGAGTCAACCCTATATTCGTTCTACTTCCAATTTTTTCTAATCGCGCAAAACTTTTAAGATCTATTGGTGCGAGGTCCGCGCTATAGGAAGATACTAAAAAATTCCTATCCATATTCTTACACTAGTGTTTTTGTGAACTTTATAATATGCGATCGCACATTGTCGTAATGATTAGGCCTATTCATGCGATACAGACAAAAGCATCGGTAGTTGCCCCCCAAAGAAGTCCCAATTACCACGATACCGGTCGACATTCAAATTATTCCCTCGTTCCAGAAACTCGGCAAGCAGTACGACTTGTTCATCCCAAAAGATCGTTAGCATCGCCCTTCCCAGCAGACTTCTGGCTCTTGAATCTCTTCTTTGCGGGTGATGTGGTATGCTTCCATTCCATGGAGACCACTCTGGATCCAGGTATGTAGAGAAGCGCCCTTTTTTCGGCTAAAATTGCACCCTGCCTTCCCTTTAATAACATTCAGTACCCTTTGCAACATACTGTTATCATTTGATAGTCAGGAAGAAAACTTGCAATATTAATGTTATGGGCTCTCCTAATGCTACAATCGATAAATCAGAATTACGAAAAAGTCATGCGTCCACCTCAACTGACCAAGTCTCCAATGCACGACGGATTATCATCTGGTGTGTTCTTCGGGGTTCTTTCAAGCGCTGACTGTCCAACAGTGAAAGTACTTCTGCTCTAAATTTTAGATAAATTATTTCGACATGTTACGAACATCAGGCTGGAAATCTGTAATAATTTTATGCATTTCTATCGCCGCATGATATTTTTTCGCACACAAATGGAATGACTGCACTCACTTCAGTGTTGGACCAACTTCATAAACGCCAGTACTTTTATAACTGCCAGTAGCATGACTTCCCAGTATCAATTCTGATCATCCACGTACATTATCACACCCACACTATCGGATGAAAGACTGGAGTGTTTTAAACGCAATATTTTGTATACAGCATGTCCCAGAAACTCCATCCGATTTCAAGTTATACTGCAGCCTACTCACATAGCTCACGTATAATGTTGGGTGCACTTTTAAGGAGAATCAGGGTTGATCAAACTTAACTTATATTCAATTACAGTTTAGTTTCTTTTTAGTGTTAAAGATCGTTAAACCAGCATGTTTATCCGTACCTGATGGCGTGATTTGGGTTGCCTATTCGAATAATGTGGACAGTGTTTATGGGACACTCTGTATAACATATAACTTAACTAACCTTGTGAAAGTGCTAGTACGTCCACTGATGCTGCTAAAAGTTAGCCAACATTATTATATGATTAATTTACTTATCTAATTAAATGCAACATATCTGAAGACGACCATATATCATCCTGCATGTATGGACATTCATACGAATTTGATAAATTGAACTCTGTAACTCTACAGAATTCGGTTTTGTAATAATACGTAGTCCAGAGTAAACAAACGGTACCACAGTATGTGTTTCAATCACGCTTTTTCTATCTACTTCTAGTTCTGAACGTGAAAAAACAAATTGCAAGAAAAGATATGAATTAAAATAATATCTGTTCGAGCTTGTGATATTAGACATTGAAAACAAGGTTTCGGACTTGCTAGAAATATAACGTTACTAAAATCATAAATTTTTCAGCACAAAACATCTTATTAAAAAACACAAACATTTAATACATCATATACGTTCATGAAGAATGGTAAGTAAGGAAGTATTTACCAATTTATCAAGATGAAGTTACTTTGCAGAACTTATTCCTACCGTGAGATGCGGATGCTTTTCTTCCCTTTTCTGAAACTTGAAGTTTTATTTCTCCTTGGGTCACTGAAAGAAGGAAAGTAAATTCATTTTAGCATCGTATGGAGAAATATAATCTTAGAGTTTCCAGCAATAAAACTAATACTATGGCATTTTTTATTGTAAGATATAGCATAAGAATTATACAGATGGTAACAGTAGTCTATATTTCTACTACAAAAAAGAGTAATTAGAATAATAGTAGGTGCCAAATCTAGGAAATCGTGTAGGATTATTTTCATAAAACTGCAAATAATATCCATGGCTTGTCGGTACAGTTTTTCATTAATAAACTTCCTCGTATGTAGCTAATCGTGAAAACTTTGTAACTAATGGAACAGTTCATTGTGTAAATCGTCAAAATATGACTTTCTTACTTTACCGGCAAGTCTATCGTACCATCAAATAGGAGTACGTTATAAGATAATATAAATTGTTAATAACCTTCCCATATATATAAAAAATCGAACTCAAAGCATAAAATACAGATGGTAACAGTAGTCTATATTTCTACTACAAAAAAAGAGTAATTAGAATAACAGTAGGTGCCAAATCTAGGAAATCGTGTAGGATTATTTTCATAAAACTGCAAATAATATTCATGGCTTGTCGGTATAGTTTTTCATTAATAAACTTCCTCGTATGTAGCTAATCGTGAAAACTTTGTAACTAATGGAACAGTTCATTGTATAACTCGTCAAAATATGACTTTCTTACTTTACCGGCAAGTCTATCGTACCATCAAATAGGAGTACGTTATAAGATAATATAAATTGTTAATAACCTTCCCATATATATAAAAAATCAAACTCAAAGCATAAAATACACATGGTAACAGTAGTCTATATTTCTACTACAAAAAAAGAGTAATTAGAATAACAGTAGGTGCCAAATCTAGGAAATCGTATAGGATTATTTTCATAAAACTGCAAATAATATTCATGGCTTGTCGGTATAGTTTTTCATTAATAAACTTCCTCGTATGTAGCTAATCTTGAAAACTTTGTAACTAATGGAACAGTTCATTGTATAACTCGTCAAAATATGACTTTCTTACTTTACCGGCAAGTCTATCGTACCATCAAATAGGAGTACGTTATAAGATAATATAAATTGTTAATAACCTTCCCATATATATAAAAAATCAAACTCAAAGCATAAAATTATTTAGGGTCAAGAAGTAAATTATATAGATCGTAACAGTATATTTCTACTACAAAAAAGAGTAACTAGAATAGGCCTAGTAGTAGGTGCCAAATCTAGGGAATCTTGTAGGATCATTTTCACAAAACTACGAATAATACCCATGACTTGTCGGTATAGTTTTTCATTAATAAACTTCCTCGTATGTAGCTAATCGTGAAAACTTTGTAACTAATGCAACAATTCATAGTATGACTTTCATACTTTACCGGCAAGTCTATCGTACCATCAAATAGGAGTACGTTATAAGACAGTAGAAATTGTTAATAACCTTCCCATAGATATAAAAAGTCAAACTCAAAGTATAAAATTATTTAGGGTCAAATAAAATAAGTATTTAATTTCTCACGCCTTCTATTCTGTAGGCGAATTCATGACATTCAACAACGCTGCATGAATATTTCTGTCTTGCATTAAGTATCGATACTAACTCCTTGTGTTGTACTAGAATATTGTAAAACTCGTCTGTATATATTTCAACTAGACTGGGACTTTGTAATACTATTAAGAGTCTTTTGATATGTTCCATATTCTAGCTGTGAAGCGATGTACGAATAAATCAACTAATAGGGAACATACAAAAATAGTCTCTAGGCACGACGATTGCCGGGATGAAGGAGGCATGTGACGACGTAGATAGTGATGATGTCGACGATGTTCGTCCAGCAACGAGCGCCGTAAACAAACCGAAGCTTAAATCTGAAGCACATCGGGCGATAAATCTGATTATCTGATTCGGTATCGTACCAAGGTCGATAAACAATGGAACATCGTTCACACCTCCGCGCACATCCATGCTGAGTTTCGAAGCAATGTATGGGATACACTGGGAGTGTTTCGAAATCTCATTCACTGAACTTAGCCCTACAAATTAAGTTACGTAATTAATTTTTATACCACAGTAATTGACATAACCATTAAAACGTTCATCATTATTGTAATGTAATTCAGTGCAAAAAATTAAGTTGTACTAGAAAATAGTGGTTGAAGAAAAATAATGCTGAAATTTATCAGAAAAATAAAAATAAATTAGCTGGGTCACTGATTAAGAAGAAAACTGCCTACTGAAGGATACATTGGAAGAATGGTGAACGGGAGAAAATTTGAGGCAGAAGAAGATATCATACTGTATGATCGACGACATTAAAATATATGGATCATACGCGCAGACTAAGAGGAAGATTGCAGAATACTGGGCTTGCGGTGAAAGACCTGCCTTTGGACAGAATACTATGAATGAATATATGAATTAAGTGGAGAGGTACACCATTGGCCTGCAAAAATTTAACTAAATTCATTTTTTGTATTTTAGCTACTATGAAAGCTAAATGAATAATAAGCTTACTTTTCATATTTCATATACATACATTACACTTTATAACACACTATACATTACATTAAAATGGCTAATAATTACCTGTAAAAATAATATCAAATTTAAATAATTTTTTTACAACTGTAAAGCATTTACATAATAAAATCTACAATTAATTACATATCTGCATGATTAGGCCTACTTTACAAAAATATTCTAAAGACCTACATCAACAACATAGTCTAGGATCTTTTACCTATTTCTTCAAAAACAACATAGTCTAGGATCTTTTACCTATTTCTTCAAAAACAACATAGTCCAGGATCTTTGAACTATTTCTTCAAAAACAACATGGTCGAGCATCGTTTACCTATTTCTTCAAAAACAACATAGTCTAGGATCTTTTAACTATTTCTTCAAAAACAACATA
The DNA here is from genome assembly GCF_040183065.1 of Periplaneta americana. Classification (NCBI taxonomy): domain Eukaryota; kingdom Metazoa; phylum Arthropoda; class Insecta; order Blattodea; family Blattidae; genus Periplaneta; species Periplaneta americana. Next base: position 164,038,385 of record NC_091119.1, read on the forward strand.
GTCTAGGATCGTTTACCTATTTCTTCAAAAACAACGTAGTCTAGGATCTTTTAAATATTTCTTCAAAAATAACATAGTCTAGGATCGTTTACCTATTTCTTCAGGAAATAGATTTTTCTTAATCAAAATTTTAGAAAATTTAATATTACAGGTAACGATTAAGAAGAAAAATATTTCCTGAAAGAATAGGAAAAGATCCTAGACTATGTTGTTGATGTAGGTCTTTAAAATATTCCAGTAAAAGAATCATGCAGATATTTAATTAATTTTATATGCTATTAAATAAATGTTTTACGGTTATAAAAATTATTATGCAAATTTGATATTATTTTTACACGTAATCATTAGCTATTTTAATATTCTGAATAGTGTTTTATAAAGTGTAATGTATGTTTATTAAGCACGAAAAAGTTTATTAATTTAGCTTTTATGCTCGACCATGCCGAAATGTAGTAATTATACACTTGGTAGCAGCCCATTAATGGACCTCATTAAAGTACATCTATTCATTAAAGTTCAGGTGTTCCACCAATCAGAAAACACCATTGTAGCAATATGAAAGCGCAAGTATCGATTATTCTCGGATATGCAATCGAAAGATAACTAGCGAAACGTCACGGAGGCTGGAAATCCAATACTGTCGCAGAAGGTTATGTTCTGTTACTATAATAATTAGCGTTAATTGTAAATAATATTCAAATAAATTAAATTTGTCATCTCGTTTTTCAATGTCTAAATCAATTTCAAGGTTATATAAAGATTAATGTTAATTTTACTCTCTAGATTATATCAAGGTCAATGACATTTGTTTCTAGGAAAAAATCAATACTTTCGCGTCTGCGCGCATCTAAAAATTTACGAGATATTGCACAAGGTCAGTTCCGCTCCCCAGTCAGATAAGAATAACATGAATACTTATGAATAATTTCAAGTTATAAATATGGTCGAGCGTAAAAAGTCGTATGAAACTTGCCTATAATGGTAATTAAGACGCTGGTATGAAAGTTATGAAACTCGCTTGCGCTCGTTTCATAAACATACTCGCATCTTAATTACTACCATTTTAGGCTCGTTACATAATGTACTATTATAGTAGCTCTCCTCTTCTATTTTTTAACCTCCAAATTCCCAATCTCCACCACGCTAGTCCCATCTTTTTTCCCTGTTCTTAACTTTTGTATATTCTTCCTGTCCCCATAGGATTTTGAATGAATGAACGAACGAACGAATGAACGAACAAACGAACGAATGAATAAAATTAAAGACAATTTCAGATCGAAGTTAAATTAGATTAAAATTATGGTAGGGATCTATTGCTTCCATGATTGACTGCGTACCAAAACGGATCATCAAAATAGGCCTATTAGACAATTTTGTTAAGGGTATATGTATGTGAACGACCACAAATATTATCAGAAAATGCAGGCTCTAAATTTCTAAAATTTTATAAGGAAATGAACTCACAATTGGACAAAAATTACAAGGTACCACAACAAGACTTATTAGAAATTAAATACCCGATAAAAGTGTAAAAAAGTTACTAATAATATTATTTAGAATTCACTTTTTACTTTAAATTAAATTTTCCAAAATTTGAAAATTTTCACACACATTATTTCATAACTCCACAACCATTAGAAATAGAATCCTGAAATTTTGTACACTGATTTAACATGCATTTATGCAAAAGGTAGACTATAATAATGCCCATTTCTTTGAAAATAGAAAAATTAGGTCACAAAACATTATGTAAACTTTAATATATTTTATATAGGACAAATAAAAAATTAATTGTATTAAAATAAACAACTCTACATGTCTGAGTGTAGTCCACTTTTCAAAAATGAGTGTTTATTACATGCAGGAAAAATATTAAAGAAATCAGAGAGACCATAACAATGTTATGGTTACCAAATGATGTAAATGCATATTTTTTTATACTTTGATAAAACTGGTTTGAAAAATATTATTAGTAACCTTATTTATATTTTTATCAGATATTTAAGTTCTAACAAGTCTTGCTTTGGTACCTTATAATTTTTGTCCAATTGTGAGTTCATTTTCTTATAAAATTTTAGAAATTTAGAGCTTGCATTTTCTAATAATATGTGTGGTCGTTCACGTACATATACCCTTAATAGGATTTATTGTGCCTCTAGGTTATCTCACTATCTCGAGATCTTGGATAATGTTGGGGAAGGCAGTCTGTGTAAACATTAGTATTTGTGAGCTTCCTGTGATTCCGCCAATCTTGTGAGACGAATGCTGCACAATGACACAGCGAAGAGGGGGCGCTCTTGGCCGATTCTTCGCGGTATCGCACCGAACAATGAGCAGTATTGAGATGTTAGCTCTGACCGTGACGCGCACACGGCCGACAGTTGCTGGCTGGATAGAGGGGGATGCCGATCGCTCACGTTTCAAGTATTCCATTCTGATGCAAAAACCAAACTCCCGTTTCAATGTGCATCATTCCCACAGCATGCTGTCCATGTAATACCACAATTTAAGACCAATGTCCCAATGTTCTGTTATCTTGTAAATCTCTCCTATATATGAATAAGCTTAGAGCTATCCTATTGGCTTGAAATGTCACGCTAACTTTGGACATTGGCTGGTTTTGTATGTTCTGGAAATGTTCAAATAATTCTAAACTATGTTCTTCTAGAATAAATACAATGCACTAGTTCTTTACGAGCCTCCCTACAGCAATAAAGTATGGAATCAAAAAACAAAAAGAAGATTAATAGATAGATAGCTTTATTGATATTGTTCACAAAAGTACCAAAACTTAAAAATTTAACAAAAGATCTATATACAAATGTAGTTCTACATAATAAATATACAATTTCCTAAACTAATTAATCTATCGCAAATCTCAATAATTTATTGGTTCAAACTTGCACTTACGTCTTGTTTTAGTGCATGTTTAAACCAATCGTGATAACCCTTAAGACTTTAAACCTTAATTATTTGCTCCTTTTCAAAAATCTAATTGTAATATTTAGGTCTTATTTTACATGATAATTTATTATTCCAATTAGATGATCAGATGTCGACATACTGTAAGTCATGAACCTGAAATAGCTGAATCGGTACATTCCATATGTAGGTTAATCTTTCTTTCTTACAATATTTTCATGTCAGCAGAAACGTTTGCGTAACTTCTACGAAGACTACCGCCTGCTACCGCCTGCTTAAAAACAAGCTTGACAAATTTCTTACATAATCAACCTCAATTTAGTTTCATCATTATGTCGCATGTACTCATTATCGATTCATTTCTATTATGATTTCTATTATGATCTAATAAATTTATTATAATTGCATTCTTATTGAAATTAAAATATATTAGTTAACCAATTTATAAAGTCAAATTTTCTTCTGAACTTTTACTAATTAATATAACTATCGGAATACCTTAATAACTACCTTAGTTCTCTATTTTCAATTTTTTTTATTATTATTTAAAAAAAAACCTTGACGTAATTCTATCTTATTTTCAAAACCTGTCTTCTTACCTTATTTAATTAATAATAAGTTTTTTCTGATTTTAGGAAAATTTAATGTTTGCTGATGCCTATCTCTTAGTAGGTAGTTTCGTTCAGTATCTATAGTTTTGATTGAATCTACTTTATTTCTGTTAGAGTTTCTATTTGTCATTTTACCTCTTATTAACTGTTCGTCACCTGCTTCTACTTCATCGGTCGGTATCGCACAGCTCCTCCAAATTGTAGCACTTCCTCTCGCGCACCCCGGACTACCAACGGCATGTGGCATTAAAAAGAAGATTAATAACATGAATTTTCTCCATCGCTGATGAAGTATACAGAAGTTTGGATCTATCTTTGAGGTCATTAGAAAATGAGGCGTTCAGAAGTCAACATGATTAACTCCTTTTCCAAAGATTTTGAGATATTCAAGGTTAAAGTTAAACACACATAATTAATTCTGTGATGTAGTCATGATGAATAGTGCATTCTGTGGGCTTTTTACTGAACTATGTAGTTCATCACAATGGCAACCGAAAATATGATCAACTTAATACATTGCCAACTTAGAAACTCTGAAATAACCAAAAGTGGAGTTAATCATGTTGACTTCTGAAATGACATGGACTTGGTTATTTATTACGACCTTAATGAGTAGGATACCTTTCTAATCATTTTATTCACATAAATACGGAAGTGGATTCAACCTTTGAAATGTTGTGAGTCTTTTTATATATATAATAAACTTCACTAGAAATACAAAAAGTTAAACTAAACCTCTTGTAAATATTCAACTATTATTTTCTCCCTGGTTGAATGAGAGAACAATAAATTGAAGCAGATGGAATGAAGATTTTCAGAAAAACGCCTTCATTCATTCATACTTTCCGCCACAAAAAAAAGAACAAAACAAAATAGGCTAATATATGATATGGATAATTATATTACAATTTCAGTCAATAACTTATCAGATTGGTACAAAAACAAGTTTTGTTACAATAATCACATTATAATTCTTGGCTGTATCCAAGAATATTTTTTATTTTACAGAAAATCATCATCAGGTGGAAAAGTAATAAATTAGACAAACTGAACACAAGCGAAATATAAAACATAAAATGCATACATAATGAATAAAACAGTATAAGAACAATATCATATCCCAAAATATTAAAATAACTTATAAAATTCAATGATAACGTGCATTCAAGAGGTGATGCCTATGAAGACATTATTACAAAAACAACCCTTGTCAAAATTGCTATTTTTCAGAAGAACAATAAAAGTAAATAGAACAACACATATCAGGTGTTTCCGTACAACTGGTGTTTATCCTTGTGGCCACCGCACCTGACATGGGTCTTTTTGGAGTCTATAAATATTTGAAATAGTATCAAATGTGTCCTTAACTCAATTTCATTAAAAATGACTAGAGCTGTTTTTGTAATAATGTCTTCATATCGTCGTTGTTTCTGCAATAACTCCTATGTGATATATTTATCGATTTTCAGATTTTTTCTCTATTAAATAACTTAAATAGTGATACAGTAAATAATAAAATCTCCTATATTATGTAATTATATTTCTTTCTTTCGAAAATGTAAGAATCCACAATTCCCTATGTACGGCTGCCATAGGACGAAAAAATGTATTTTTTCCTCCTATTGAAAAATTGTATATTTTGCACGTAGGAGTTATTGCAGGAACAACGACGATATGCATATATATATATATATATATATATATATATATATATATATATATATATTGGATTTTAATGATTGCAAAAATATAAATATAAGATATATGTATGTTAAAAGTTACAAATTTAATGACGCCATAATTTGATGGCAGTTGAAAACTGAAGATCTATGGAATATTTTTCCACTCAACTTAACTGAACTCTAACTTCAACAGTACTTTTAAAAATAGGCTAAGTTAATTTTAGCAGAATTGGACGTCTAACAAGACATTAACAAAATACTGTAATGTTTATTGATAGATACAACTATTGTTGGGTTTGATACGTTTTAAGAATGAACGAAAAACATAATCATATAATAATAGTAATAATAATAATAATAATAATAATAATAATAATAATAATAATAATAATAATAATATTCTCTTCATAAGCACATATGAGCGAATCCAGAAATACATATTATAGAGTGTTAGTTGGAAGACCGGAGGGAAATAGACCTTTGTGGAGGCCGAGACATGGATAGGAGGATAATATTAAAATAGATTTAAGGGAGGTGGGATATGATGATAGAGAGTGGATTAATCTTGCACAGGATAGGGACCGATGGAGGGTTTATGTGAGGGCGGCAATGAACCTTCGGGTCCTTAAAAGCCATTCGTAAGTAAGTAAGTAAGTATTTTTTTCAGATGTTTTTTACATTACAGTGGTTCACTGTCGTACCCACCGGGCACAGTATCTCGTGAAACCTACCTACTCGCGAGGGGTAGGAAAAATTGGACTGAGAAGCTTCCCTCCCTCGCTAAGCTTCGACTTGCAGCTAATGCTAGCTCGCTTACCCTAACCATAAGGTTCTTACTATGAGTTACGACGCACGAATGCATTTGGTTTCACGGGATAACGAATGACCTATATTACGCCAGTATTCGTCTCGAGGGACGTACAAGCTTCTTGCTGCTGACTTCACAATGTTACATTAGTTTTATTTATGTAAACAATAAGATGTACTCCAATTGTCTACTTTCAGGTTTTTATCAATCTCCCTAAATTAGAGTGACCAAATTTATAAAACATAAACAAGACACTTCATAAATTTAGACATAAAAAACTGGACAAAACCCGACATTTAAAATACCAATGATTATGAAGTGAACAACAATGTTTACCTATCCACAATTACTATGAAAAGTTATAACACAAATGAACATTTTAATTATCTACAGAATGTGAACTGATGGCTTCAGAATGAGAAATATTGTATTTTTGTGATGAGTGAATTTCTTTCAAGAGTTTAGAATTATTTAACAACAGATTATGAAATTGTTTACGGCTAAGATCCTGAATATCCTCTGATTGAGGTTCTGGCTGAGCTATATATCAGGCAGTACATTTCACTTGATATTTGTCAGAGGAAGAACAATTATTTGTATGCATCTGAAGTCTGATTAGTGTAACATGTAGCTAATCGGCGATGAATGCAATGGAGGGGGAAAGGAACTGGCCACCCTACACCATTATCTCCTGGCCTAGTTGCCTCATAAGTGGTGCTTTTTGGTATCACTTGTGAGGTTCAGACCTGTCTTCGGACAGTTGTCTAAATAACAAACAAACAAGATCCTGAAGATGAATCTTGACAACAACAATTTGCTTGTATCGTTTCTGTCATAAAACGGTTCTTTTTATTAGTCTATAGAGTGTGTTTACAAAATTGAGAACAGCATTTGTGCCTCGTATAGTCAATGCAAAAGTCAACACCTCCACATTTCTACACACAATGTCTACATTTTCAAGTGGATGAAATGTATCACATCACTTTTTATCAAGAATCTAGAGTGCGTTCTAGATTTTATTAGCAAGTGTTAAAAATTACATATTTATTATTAAACAGCGTAAGTTAAAAGAAAACGTAGCCTAATAGAATAGGCCTACTATAAAATATACAAAGTGAGCCAAAACAACACTAAAAAAAATGAGAACGAATTTCTTAAAAATCTGAATATCGCAGAAACACGCAACCGAGATCTGAAACATTTCACGGAATTACAAGGATTCCTCGTATCCTCTGTAACTCTTTTAGAATTCTCCACTCCTCAGTGATAGAGTCCTTCACCGTTTCAAAAATCTTTCGTAAAATTTTCCTATCAATCTCCTCAGATTTTGTGCATCCATTTGGTTAAATCTATGTATAATGATGATGATAATGAATTATTATTATTATTATTATTATTATTATTATTATTATTATCATCATCATCATCATCATCATCATCATCATCATCATCATCATCATCATCATCATCATCATCATCATCAGGAATATTCCATTATGCAATGGTTCTCCTTCAACCCAAATCAATCTGCTGTCGCCAAATGTCCCTGTCCATAGCATCATCATCACACAGTCCTTTTCTCTGCATGCTCCGTCGAACTCCATCCAACCAACATTCTCGTTGTCTACCTCTTCCTCTTCCTCCTTCCGCCGTCCAATTCAGTATCTTCCATGTGATTCTGTTCTCAGTCATCCGTTTTAATGTCCATACCAACTCAAACGTTTTCCTTCCATTATTTCAAAAATATTTCTGTCCACCTTCATAATTTCTCTTATTTTATTATTTCGGATAAATAATAATAATAATAATAATAATAATAATAATAATACCAATACCAATAATAATAAATAATAATAACAATTATTATTATTATTATTATTATTATTATTATTATTATAATTATTATTATTATTATTACTTTGTTTTTTCCATTAACACTAATACCTATCTAGGTAATTATTGTCATTGTTTCTATGTAACCCATATTGATTATACTAATTGTACTATTTCTTTAGTGGTGTGATTATATTAATATGTTTTAGTTCTTTATTTTATTTCATTTTTTTTAGTTAATACTTGTATACTGGAATTTATTTTCCTGTTTGTGAATATATTCATATGTATTCAAACTTTTTTTAAATTTTATTATTATTATTATTATTATTATTATTATTATTACTATTATTTTTAAGTTAATACTTATATGCCAATATGTATTTTCCTGTATATGCATTGATCCTGGCTGAATGGAAGAGAAGGCCAGATGGCCTTAACTCTGCCAGGTAAAATAAAATAATAATAATAATAATAATAATAATAATAATAATAATAATAATAATAATAATAATATCTCTTTTTAGTGAGTTTTGTTGGATACTTTTCTTGTCATTTCTTGCAATCAATGGTTTAACACACAGACGTTCCCTTTTCTGCTCATTTTTCAGCAATATACATGTAATATTCTGAACTAATTGTAGCTAAACAAGTACAGTACTGTTCATCATTCATTTTTGCACATCTATGATCAAAGAAATATATTTTTTTTACCAATAACTATAAATAGAGACTAATGGTTCTTTTTCCTTAATTTTAGGTTATCTTTTATAAAATACTTTATATAGTGTAACATACGATTTATCACTGAACTTTAATGAAATACTTTATCATATTCTTTGTGAAAGAACTTTGATAGTGTAATATCAGCCTAACCTATTAAAGCTCTAGAAACTACAACTTACGACTATGGAATGAAAACGGATAGGAAGTGTTACGTTACCGGTATAATGTAAATCAACCTTTAACCTTTCTAATTACCGTAGTACATGGAACTTCGAAAAAAAAACTGAAGACTTGTACACTTTTCGAAATAAAATCTAATTGGGACTATCTCCGTGTACATTTTGACACGATAAATAAAAGAAAACATCTTGTGATTTATTTTCAGTTCTACGAGCATCGTTTCTAAAGATTTTACGTCAGTGGGTGCTTTGTAGTATCGATAGAATGCTGTTCTTGTTCGCCTTCCTCAGGAATATGCGAGTTGGAGCGCACTTAAGCTCCTCGCAGTGTACAAACAGCCAGGAGTTGACAAGAGCTCGGGTTTCATTATTAGTGTTGTATACACTATTATAACCTCTTCCCTCCCTCTTGCCTTTCACGGCCGCATCCAGATTTATTACCTTGCTACTTCTTTCTCGCAACTTCTTCTAACAACGGAAAATCCGTGACAGGATCCGCCCTATCGTCCTCTGTGTCCACATTGTCACACTTCCAGGTACTTCAGCAAGTAACGCAGGAGTACCCGATAAAAAAGTTACTAGTGCAACAATGTATTAAGTCACTATTATTAAATTATGGTCGATCATATTTTGTTTATAAAATATATGTATTTTTCTAGCAAATTTTATTACCAGGACTAACTGCATGTCAGACATTGGCTGACTTCTCGCCTAAGGGGGGTTCTGATTCGATTCCTGGCTATGAGAAAGAATTTCTTCAAGTACTTTTATTTGTCTGTCATATAATAATAATACTGTAATAATAATAATAATAATAATAATAATAATAATAATATATTATTGTGGATCATCAGTGTGGTTTTAGGCGTAATAGATCAACTATTGACCAGATATTTTGTATTCGACAAATAATGGAGAAAACATGGGAGTATAAGGGTACAGTGCATCAGTTATTCATAGATTTCAAAAAGGTATATGACTCGGTTAAGAGAGAAGTTTTATATGATATTCTTATTGAATTTGGTATTCCCAAAAAACTAGTTCGATTAATTAAAATGTGTCTCAGTGCAACATACAGCAGAGTTTGTATAGGTAAGTTTCTATCTGATGCGTTTCCAATTCATTGTGGGCTAAAGCAAGGAGATGCACTATCATCTTTACTTTTTAACTTTTCTCTAGAGTTTGCCATTAGGAAAGTCCAGGATAACAGAGAGGGTTTGGAATTGAACGGGTTACATCAGCTGCTTGTCTATGTGGATGACGTGAATATGTTAGGAGAAAATCCACAAACGATTAGGAAAAACACGGGAATTTTACTGCAAGCAAGTAAAGAGATATGTTTGGACGTAAATCCCGAAAAGACAAAGTATATGATTATGTCTCGTGACGAGAATATTGTACGAAATGGAAATATAAAAATTGGAAATTTATATTTTGTAAAGGTGGAGAAGTTCAAATATCTTGGAGCAACAGTAACAAATATAAATGACACTCAGGAGGAAATTAAACACATAAATATGGGACATATCTGTTATTATTCGGTTGAGAAGCTTTTATGATCCAGTCTGCTGTATAAAAATCTGAAAGTTAGAATTTATAAAACAGTTATATTACCGGTTATTCTGTTTGGTTGTGAAACTTGGACTCTCACTTTGAGAGAGGAACATAGGTTGAGGGTGTTTGAGAATAAGGTGCTTAGGAAAATATTTGGGGCTAAGAGGGATGAAGTTACAGGAGAATGGAGAAAGTTACACAACACAGAACTGCACGCATTGTATTCTTCACCTGACATAATTAGGAACATTAAATCCAGACGTTTGAGATGGGCAGGACATGTAGCACGTATGGGCTAATCCAGAAATGCATATAGAGTGTTAGTTGGGAGGCCGGAGGGAAAAAGACCTTTAGGGAGGCTGAGATGTAGATGGGAAGATAATATTAAAATGGATTTGAGGGAGGTGGGATATGATGGTAGGGACTGGATTAATCTTGCTCAGGATAGGGACCAATGGCGGGTTTATGTGAGGGCGGCAATGAACCTCCAGGTTCCTTGAAAGCCAGTAAATCAGTAAGTAAGTAAGTAAGTAAGTAATAATAATAATAATAATAATAATAATAATAATAATAATAATAATAATAATAACTTATTATTAGCTGTTATGAAATTTATAGTATTATTGGTTCAGTCAGTGTTTCTAAGTCCACATTATTAACTTTCTCTCATTAAAAAAATTCAGCACATATTAACATAATTATAATACGAAGAGGAACATATTATTTCATTTTACTTATTCAAATTTTAACGGTTTCTGGTATGAAACATGACTTCAACTATGACTTAAAACTATGTAATAATTTCATTTCTCAATACTCTTTTCTTCTTCTGACTGACAAGTGTTAGGCCACAAGGCCTGTTACGGTCTTACATAAAATTTTCACGCCATCTCTTAGCAGGACGACCCACAGATCTTTGGCCATGTGGTACATAATCATAAATTGCCTTTGGGAGTCTACTGTTACTCATTCTTTCCAACTAGACTGATATTGAACAATGTAATCTAAAACTGGTTGAGTTTTTAGTTCCTTTAAAATTTCACAATTTCTTTTCAAATCCCATTTAGTATAGCCCGCTGTTCTTCGCATGAATCGCATTTCACAAGCCGTTATTCTGCTTTTATCTGCTTTCCTCAGTGTCCATGCTTCGCTGCCATAGCTGAGCATCGGTCATCCCAATGTGTTGTAGAGATGTATGCGGTGTGTTTCTGAACCAAGGATGATTTCATCACATTATTTATAATGCCCATAGCTCTTTTCTCAATACTCTGATTTATGAAATATAAGTACGGTAAATTTTAAACATTATATTAAAGAGAAAATTTAAAAAAATTACATACATAGCATTAGATAATAATTAATTTCTAATTGAAGATCTCCCCGAAAAAAGGATGTAACATTAAATTCTTGAAATATATTATATAGGTGGAAAAACTAATTTTAAAGCATTTATTTATAACAATAGGCCTAAATCACTGCGTTCAATGGCTGAATAAACTTGTATCCTGCTTTAGTCAAATGATTGTGACAGTAAATATAGGCATAATGAAATATACCCCTGAAATTATTTTCCTTTCTCCTGAAACGTGAATTACAGTTCTGTTGGTTACATTCTTATTCCACGGAGTCTTCAATTATTAAATTTATTTACGTAAGAATAGTAGTCTTTATTTTTTCAGTTTTAATTACTTATTTTATCATAATATATTGCTTGTAAACTGTAGTACCCTGTTTTAAATATTATTTAGATTTTTTGTTTACTATTTCTTCTTATTTATCCTATCTTTATTTCTATATTGAACCCCCGAATTCTCATAATGTAGGGGATGAATTTATTTAACTGAATATTATGTTTTAATATTTAATAGTTAAACACGTTTATTTCATTTAATAGTTTTAACACGCTATTTTTTATTTCCTATAATTTCATTATTAAATTGCTCATACTTTTATTGTGCTTGTTATGACATATTACAAAATATTTAATTGCAGTGATCTACACAAATTATATAGCCAAAATTGACTAAATAAATAAATAAATAAATAAGTAAATAAATAAATAATTAAGTAAATAAATAAGTAATATTTTGGCCTACAAAGTTAATTATCTAAAAAAATTAGGCCAATGTTTCAAAATTAAACTTCTTCAGATAAAAGATTTAGAATTTTAAAAACATCCAATCCACACAGATCAATATTTTATAAAAAAATAATAACATATTCCTAACCGACAAATAAATAGAGCGAAATAAATATAGGCCTACTGCATTTATAGGTAGGCTACTTAAAAATGTAGGCCTACTGTAGAAAATAATTTTCCACAAATAATTTTAAGTACACATTAGACTAAAAAATCAAAACCTTAAATAATTTGCTCTCACTTGCTCTAACAACATCTTTCTCACGTCCGGTAAAATGTATGAATTATGTGATAACACAAAAAAAATGTTACTCATAAAACACTCTTTGGAGTTTGTAAACTCCTTGCTAGTCATTGTTTGAAACGAATCAACATTGTCTCCAGAGATTGTTTTTCCTCATTTTGAAACACTTTTATTTACATCCGCGACTAGGAAATGGCCGCGTTGCATTTACTGGGTATTCAGCAGAATAAGATAAACGAAATCCTATGCTCGGTCTTAAAGAACAAAGGGGAATAGAGACAGTGTCTTGTTAATTAAGTTATTGTGATTGTACGAGTAGTTGTGGAGTTTCAGTTGAGACGGAGATGAAAACGAGTATAAATTCCAGCTGTACACTTCCTGGAGAACTGAAGCCTACGACACGAATTATTTGGCTCCCATTCTGAAAAATAAAATATAGGAAGCGCTAAAGTATTCTATATTTTTCTATCTATATCACTTTTTAACAATTCAAATGTATGCTTCTATAAAACGCACTTGATTAAGAAGAAAACTTGTCATGAAATGACACATACTTTGCTATTAGGGCTGTACGTTTTCCACATTTAGGCTAGTATGTCGTTTCCTTTATTAAGTCGCGAATGATATTTACGGCTTATAGTCTACATTCTTAAATTGTAATTTAAAAATACGAGGCGCTATAGTTAAGTTCATAGCCTAACATGATAGAAGTTGCAGTATATCAAAACAAATATTTATTTATTCAACATAATCACCTTCCAATTCTATACGCTTAGCACACGGTCATAAATCAACTCTAAAGTCTTACAAAAAATTGTTTGTCTTGCCACCTTCTCTACATTATTTATTACTGCTCCATTCGACTTTTTTTCTAAATTTCCGAAATATGTAATAGTCTGGAAGAACTAATCTGTGAATATGAGGAATAGTCCTGAACTATATTTCACTTCATTTTTTTTTTAATTTTAACATTTAATTTCTATGCGCAACGTTACTATTTAACTAAATTTTCTCATCAAAAGTAATTCATATAGTTATTCTAGGCATAAATCCCATTAAACACTTATTAATTAACTAGAATTACTGCAAGGGCATTTGTTCATGCTAATTCAATTATTTGATCTTCTAATAGAAATCGATTAATATATTTATTAAAAACTATTGCAATTATTACATCTAATTAATTTAATTTCATGTATTTATATTCTGTTTTACCTCCTTTCATTGACCACATTGTCGCCCTCGGTAGCGCAGTTGGTATAGCGCTGGCCTTCTATGCTCGAGGTTGCGTGTTCGATCTCGGCCGAGGTCGATGGCATTTAAGTGTGTTTAAATGCGACAGGCTCATGTCAGTAGATTTAGTGGCATGTAAAAGAACTCCTGCGGGACAAAAATTCCGGCACACCGGCGACGCTGATATAACCTCTGCAGTTGCGAGCGTCGTTAAACAAACCATAATTTTAATTTTTTTTTACCACATTTCACTTGTACGAGTAAACAGTAAGTTTTGCACTGGTAGGCCTATAACACTATAAAACGTTATATACTAGGATTTTTATATCACAAAAATGTTAGAATTATTTACGCAATTATGCGCAAGTCCGAAAATATGTAGGCCTACTAAAAACTAGAAAATATGTGCTAAATAATTATGGGGAAGATACTTCGATAATGTCATTTTGCATATAATATTACCTCCACATTTGCGGTGCATTACGGAGGCCATTCTCGAATTTTTGGTGGTGTATGATTGACGATTCTCACGAAATAAAGCCTTGCAGCGCGAAAATGTTAGTTCCACATCACAAGTTGTAGTTTAGCATACTTTAATGAAGCCAATAGAATTATATACAGATTTCACCTACCAGACATTGGCAACGGCAAACATAGTTGAAGCCAGTATTTCCAGAAAACAGAGTTGTGGCTTTTTGTTTGAACGTATCTTCATTCCTTCCTTCCGAACGTACTTGTTACTTCGGTCTTAGCGGTTTTTGCCTCTCGAAATGCGTCAATGAGAATGATATGCGTACTTTCCGGGCAATATTCGGAAGAATCGGAAGAATCCATTAGACGAGAAGTAAAACAGAGGTCCAAACTATGTAACTTTTATGCATTTTGATTTTAAAATTTAATTAAAATATCTTTTAACTTAAAAGATGCGATTTAAATACAAAGAAACCCAGAAAGATTTGATTTTATGTATTTTCGTTAAAATATGTGGTTTTATTTTCCCTAAATATTTTTATTCGAAATAAAATTTCGAAATTACGTTTTTAAATATTTGGTAAAAAATATGTAGAAACAAAAATCTGGGCCCCAGTTATAACTAGAATCCTGCGTTTGGTTAGTTTGAGTACAAGTTAGATGCACATCGATCATACTAGCTTCGTTTGCAAAGGAGGGCTCTGATTTATCTGCCCGTTCCGTTTCATGTGTTTACATCTGCTTATTCGTATAGGGCAGTATAAGCACTGAAGAATAAGAATGCTACACACGTACAAAACAGACGTCATGTGTACTTAATAATAAAGAAGTAAAACGCATCTAGATTCTAGATTTTACATTTTTTTTTTGTTTCACAATATTTTTTTCACCCAAAAAGTAAAAGCCAATGCTCATTATTTTTTTGTCTATTTACAGAGTTCTGAATAATTAAATTGTACTTTTTAAAATAAATGTATATATACATATTTCTTTATCAAAGCGAAATGAGCTTAGATGTAAATAACATTATAATTTGTTGTAAGGACTGAAATTTGAATATTCACAATTAAAAATGAGTTAATATTGAAATATATACTATACATTTCTGCTCTGATATTTCAACTTCTGTTTATTTAGAAATGTTTGTAGGTTCTTTTTGTCTCCATGTATTACCGTCACATGCCAGATTACAGAAATTAACTATGGATAGGCCTATTTGTTTTGTTTTGCAAGTGAACGTTGTAACTGGACACAGCCTATGTGTAAATAAATGGTGGAAATTACAATAATATAATAAATCACAATAAAAACAAAATTATTTACACTGACCACTTGCTTCACATGTCTCTATAGGCTACATTACAACGAGTGACTGTAAACATTTTAAAGCTACGGTTTGTTTATTGCGATCATTGCCGGAAGCACATCGTCGGCGATTACAAACCTTGACGATGATCGTCAGGAAGTATTAGTATTAGTATTAGTATTTATTTATTTAACCTGGTAGAGATAAGGCCGTCAGGCCTTCTCTGCCCCTCTACTAGGGGATTACAACTATAACATGAACAATAAAATTACAATTAATATTAAATTTACAATTACAATAAAAATTAAAGTACGACAAGAATACCTGAAGTGGTTTCTTTATCAGCGTACATCGCGGTCAATTCTCATTTGTTTTTCTTCCATAACTCGATTCAATATTTCTACATGGCCTTCTCTAAATATCGATTGTTGAACATGTATGCGGCGATGTGCGTCCTGAATTTGCTTCAGAAGCAACCTCCAGCGATCTGCGTCGCGTCCACCGATCTACGTTGGCGATCATCGCTGTAAAGAAACCATGCGCATTCATTTTAACTGCTAGCAACTCCAGTCGACAATCGCCAGCGATGTGCGCCGTAAACAAACCGCAGCTTAAGTGTTTCAAAAGAAAAATATCTCCTTCTTTCTGATAAAATACGTTTTCTTCTTTCCTAATGAAGCTTTGTTTTGTTTTGACTTGGTTCACTGAACATCAGACCTGAAGTGTGTACTCTGCGCTAAACTCCGTACATACTACACTTTTGCGCGGTTCTCGGAGTCTTTAGGTAACCAAACGAAGAATTCTAGTTATAACATTGTTTCTTGTCTCACTTTTATTGTTTGTCTGATCTAATATCAATTAATTTTATCATATCGCTACATCTTTAGTCTAATAAAATTTGAAGGGTAAAACTGTCACAATAATAAACAAAATTGAAATCCTATTGAATTAAAAGTAAATAAACCTCACTGAATGAATGAATGAATGAATGAATGAATGAATGAATGAATGAATGAATGAATGAATGAATGAATGAACGAATGAACGAATGAACGAATGAACGAATGAACGAATGAACGAATGAACGAATGAACGAATGAACGAATGAATGAATGAATGAATGAATGAATGAATGAATGAAATGGCCTTAGAAGGGCTAAGGCCTCCTGCAAGAGGGAAAGCTCTGGCTCCGTTTTGCTCACGTGTCGAGCTAGTCCACGTGGGCGGAGTTGTGTACTACTCATCGACAATTATGACTAAATATTAACACTTTGTCACTTAATTATAACTAAGATATTCAACACTTTTTTCATTTAGGATTGTACTCATTGCTGTTAGTCTGTTCTGTTAGTTATCACATTAGAATATTTAGGCTTTGTCATTCAGGTGATTTCAGTTCCTACTCATTGGTCTACGTTTAATTCGCACTAAATTAACATATTAGGATATGTATCACTTTGTCCTTGGGATGCGTTGTCTCTACTCAACTAGCTGTCGTCCTAGCTCCTTCCATCCTCTCCTACATTGTGCTACTCTGCTCCAGTGTGTTCCGATCTGCTGCCTGAAGGAGTCAGCCCATCTGACTCTCGGCCTACCCGGTCTTCTCTTTCCTTGGTAAGGGTCCCAAGTAGTTGTTATTTGCGCCCATCTCTTCCCCTGCAGCCTTACCACATGTCCTCCCCATCTCCATTTTATCCTTGCCGCTTCATGAACTATGTTCTTTTTTTATTTTATTTTATTGGGTTATTTTACGACGCTGTATCAACATCTAGGTTATTTAGCGTCTGAATGATATGAAGGTGATAAAGCCGGTGAAATGAGTCCGGGGTCCAGCACCGAAAGTTACCCAGCATTTGCTCGTATTGGGTTGAGGGAAAACCCCGGAAAAAACCTCAACGAGGTAACTTGCCCCGACCGGAATTCGAACCCGGGTCACCTGGTTTCGCAGCCAGACGCGCTGACCGTTACTCCACAGGTGACTATGTTCTTGGAGGATGTGTTTTCTTGCAACCTCTTGTTGTTAATCCTGTCCTTCAAAGATATGCCGAGTAAGACCTTCACATTATGTACTTTTAATAGCCTATTTTTATGACAAAAATCCACTATAAATATACTTGAAACGTTAAATAGACGCATGCATGTCAGTGTCTGATAAAAGAGAAATTATTTGTAAGTACGCAATTGTTAATTCTTTCATGTGTCTATATATTATTATCGAAGGAAACTGAATTAAATTAGGCAGCAGTTTAGAATGAGAAAATGTGATACCGTACACGTGCCGTCATTGGTATAGTGGCTTCAAGGTGCCATTTACTTGAAGCATTTCGGTGCTAAGGGCAGACACTTGCAGCTTTTCTTGCCTTAGATATTTGTCTTCCCTCCACAGATCTTACACAAAGTGGCATTCTTAGTGTATCCTTTATCACGTCTTCCCCGTTCTCAGTTGTATTGGTTTCTTTTCCATCAGAATTCCTTTCATCCACCCCTCACTCTCACGTAACACTTCGTTCATGAGAACGACACAGTCTGACCTCACATTCAGAGTGCTAACCTCATAAAAGATCTCAAGTGTGAGATATCTCGAATGTACGGATTCCTACCAAGGGAACATAATAGGCAATTCTTAAATACAAGTTGCTTATTTTTTTCTATATTGCTTGCTCGTCTACGACTGAACTCAAAGACTTCTGCTTTCATTGCCAGTGGTTTCTATATTCTGAATTTGCCGAAACAGTCAATATTCTGAAGATATAATGTATAGTTTGTTGTACATACGGTAGGCCTAATAGACTATATAAAAATGAGTGTTACATAAAAGGAAGAATTTTCATTCTCTGGGTTATACAAAAGAAGCATTTTCAATAGTTCCAAAATTGAAACATTCCGTTTCATTTATTAAGTGTACGTTCAAGTAGATATAGCCTATGTAATTAAACATATAGGGTGTCCACATGCAGGGGCGGCCCGTCCTTATGTGTTACAGTGCTACAGCACTATGACAATTTTTGCTCAAATAATGTATTTGTAATACCATAGTATTTGATCTGTCATTTGACGTGGTTATGTTCATGACGCGTTATAGAATGTTTAGTCTTGGCTCTTTGGTGCCTCAGGGGGTTCGTTGTGCTACTCAAACCTCCACATGAGAATGTAGACTGTTATGCGCATGTGCGAAGCTGAAATCACTGCTCTGATTGGCTATTTTTACGCGGGAAATTGCTGTAGTCAGCTTCAGCATGACACAGCTTGGAGATTGCAAAAGTAAAGCGTAACGAAAGAATGCTTGTTTGTGGAAGAGCTCGAAACTATTTACAATGTATTTGGTAATTCAAGTGTCCGACTGCTGCTGCCATCTACCTGTTGAAGTTGCTGCCAACAGCTATACTATACTCAACAAAAGAGTGTTACAGACACAACTTGGGGTTCTATACGAAAGATCCGACTTCCGAAATATAGATAGCTGTTCAATTGCTCCAACAATTTACAGGATCCATTCTGTTAAGTAACGAAGTTGTTAAATATTTTGGTTATAACACCAATGACCACTGTTGAGCCAGAAAGATGTTTTTCTTTCTTGAAACGCATAAAAACGTTTTTAAGGAAACACTATGTCCCAGGATCATCTCACTGCTCTTGCAATACTGTCAGTAGAAAAGATTATGATGTCCAAGGTGGAGGGGTTTAACACCAGGGTAAATGACAAGTTCTGCAGTATGAAGGAAAGTCGTATGGACTTAATATTATTTCATCACTAGGCGAGTCTCAAATTTAGATAAATACATATAAGTAGGCCGATATAGAGATTGTAGCACACTCATTATTTTGACCACCAGCCGCTACTGTCCACATGAAACCTTTACAACGTCAGATGTAAATAACAAATTATTGAGACATGATATTTGGCTGCGGTTTCCTGCATGTTAATCAGAAACTCAAAGTTTTATGGGAATTTTGTTGAATTGTTGAAATGATTTTTTTGGTTGAAAGTCTGAATTTTGTTGAAATCTGAAATCTGACAGTGAAGGAGATACAGACACCTCAGGAGATGGCACAATGTGTATCCTGGTTTATCGAGTCACGATCAGATCATAGGTACAACATCACGTCCGGACCCAATATGGAAGATAACCGCCATCACTACCAACAATCCGGGAGTGGCACCAAAAATGTATAGAGACTGGGAGTGTGCTGCGGTAAAAGGGCGTTGGGGGGCAAAGCACGAGTGTGGAGGACATTGAACGTTTGCAAGGTGTATTTGTCCCCGGAGGAATCCTTCCTTGGCGTCAATTCTAGCCAGCATGTCGGCAGCAAAATGCTGTGCGGCCTGGGAGAGCTTTTACTAGCTGAACTAGCCTCAGATTCTTGTAAAGGACTTTGTGGACAGTCGAATGCAGCAAATTCAATTCCCTGGCGGCACTGCGAATGGTCTTACTAGGATTTACTGATCGTGTCTCGATAAACCAGGATACACATTGTGCCATCTCCTGAGGTGTCCAAATGTCCTTCACTGTCAGATTTCAGATTTCAACAAAATTCACGCCTGCAATAAAAAAACGCATTTCAACAATCCAACAAAATTCCAATAAAAACTTACACAGTTTCTGGTTAACATGCAGAAAACCGCATCCAGATATCATAATTTGTTATTTACATCTGAAGTTGTAAAGGTTTTATGTGGACACCCTGTATTTTTGTTTTACACAAGAAAACCCTAAGGATACTGAGAAGCATACACAGAAGGACGTCGTGTAATAGGATTTTCTAAAATTTAAAAACATTGAGCAAAATGGAACGATGTTATCCGGGCTAAAGGGCCGTGATCTGTTGGCACTGTTGCTACCATATGTTTCGTTTGCTGCTCCGGCAGACATCGTCAGTGGTGTCTGCCGGAGCAGCAAACGAAACGTATGGTAGCAACAGCGCCAACAGACCATGGCCCTTTAGCCCGGATAACATCGCTCCATATAACGCCGGCCGTGAAAGCCTACATTCCAAGATATTGAGCTAACCTTGTGAATGGGCCTATATTCTTTCCATGGTGGTGTTCATGTTAAAAATCAAGATATTTGGTACTAATCAAAACATTCGTAATTTTAATTCAAGACACAAATCATAACACCATCTAATTTCTGTTAGTCTCAGCTGTTATAAAAAAGAAGTTCACCATTCATGTATTACTGTCTTCAATTCACTGCAAAATTATCTTAAAGATTTGAAGGACTGATAGAAAAAGTTCAGAACACAATTAACTTAATTTCTCAATAGTCTTACCAAATACTCAAGTGATGAATTATTTGTACTTGTAAATTAGCTTAATCTGCTTGCTGTGTATTGTATTTCACTTGTTTCACATTTCTTAGCTATAATTGGTATAAGATCTTTGAAATATAATAAATAAAATTGAAATTAAAATTAAATTTTTACTTACATTTCGAGAGAAGTTGGGGAATCCGATAACTTAGAATTTGGTTTAGATACAGTGAGGCGTTTAAGTCTATCTTTTTCCGAACTTGTGTTATGCATTTGTACATCTCTGGACGAGATA
Organism: Periplaneta americana; assembly: GCF_040183065.1. Classification (NCBI taxonomy): domain Eukaryota; kingdom Metazoa; phylum Arthropoda; class Insecta; order Blattodea; family Blattidae; genus Periplaneta; species Periplaneta americana. Next base: position 164,059,639 of record NC_091119.1, read on the forward strand.
ATGACATATTTCTTGAACAGCAGTGAAAACGTATGGTACATCGCACTTCCAGTAAAATACTGTCGTATGTCGAAAATCACATATTATTTTCGTATTTTTTTTTTTTTTCAATAACGTGTTACTGGTTGGAGGAATGAAATTCTAATAATGAAATAGTAAATTATCAAAGTTTTAGTACCTATTTATTAAAATATTTTACAGCAGAATTTAGTACGAAATAGCGTATCTTTACAAATCACAATTTTCGAGTTACAGCACTATTTTACTGAGAGTGCGACATTATAATATGGTACCGAAATCAGCCAAACTCTGACAAGACATCAAGTTGAACACCAAAACAACTGAAGTAATCATAACTTTGAGACAGGAAACTTCGACCAACATCTTTGTATCATCTTATATAATATGTATTCAAACTGATTTGGAATGGACTGGAGTCCATGTATCACGTAACAAATTGCTCCATTTCCACGCAGCGTCTGTAGTTGTCGAGGAAAAAGGGGAGACGGGCTGCGCGTAATAATTGCCGAATTATACGTGTGGGCCCCACTTTTTGGATTTAAGCACTTCTTGTGCTAAGTTACAACTTTTGCCAGTTTCTTTCGCTCCTTTTCACAACCTCCGATCTTTAAAGTATCGCCCCGGCCATACATTTCACCTTTACCAACGCGGAACATTCAATCCACCCACCCTCTCACACTCTTTAAGCTTTTTTCATCCCCTTCGCGCAGAGGAGACGGAGTTTGTATGTGGCTAGGTGACAAATAATAGCATCTTGTTGAACGGCGGAGAAGTACAGTTAAAAGAAGCGTGCAATAAGGACTTACAGCCTGTGGAGTTAAATGCATTACCTTATATGAAACCGAAAGATTATTCCTTTTGCAATTATATATTCTCATCAAAAAATTGAGGACTTTCAGGTAATATTCCTGCGGAGAAGGCAGAAAATACAAAAGACTGGAGAATAATAGATTTGCAGTTCGGCAGAACACTATGAATGAATGAATGAATGAATGAATGAATGAATGAATGAATGAATGAATGAATGAAGGAATGTTAAATGTTAGCCTATGTTTTATTTAACGACGCTCGCAACTGCAGAGGTTATATAGTTTAAGCGTCACGGAATGTGCCGGAATTTTATCCCGCAGGAGTTCTTTTACATGCCAGTAAATCTACTGACATGAGCCTGTCGCATTTAAGCACATTTAAATGCCATCGACCTGGCCCGGGATCGAACCCGCAACCTTGGGCATAGAAGGCCAGCGCTATACCAACTCGCCAACCAGGTCGACTGAATGAATGAATGAATGAATGAATGAATGAATGAATGAATGAATGAATGAATGAATGAATGGATGGATGAATGAATGAATGAATGGTTTGCTCGGACACACCTTTTAAAGGTATTAATAATATGTACTCGTATACCGGTATTTATATTAAAGTATTAAAATAAAATGAATGAATGAATGAATGAATGAATGAATTAATTAATTAATTAATGGGTTTGCTCGGACACACCTTTTAAAGATATTAATAATATATATACCGGTATTTATATTAAAATAAAATAAAATAAAAAAGTTTTCTGAATGAAATTTAAAAAATTTTAAAATCTTCTTATATTTTACAGTTTTTTTTTACGTAATTTGACCACACATATTTCGAGGCTTGCTGCCTCATCTTCAGTAGTCTGAACAACTCTATGTCATGTCGGAGAATGAATTATGGCTGGATATGTACGTCAATCACTTTAGCAGAAGGAACTGACGTCATATACAGGGTGATTCACGAGGATTTACCGTCCTTTACGGTGCTTATTTCTGAAGAAATTTTGAGCAAAAAATGTCATATAAACATAGTTCCTAGTCTCAACATTTTCAGAGTTACTATAATTTAAATTTGTTTGTAAAATACGTTTTTTTCTTTAGTTTGAAGGCAAAATAATAGTACGAAGAAGTAGGCCTATCATTTCTTTAATTGGCAAGTATTATGAAGCTAAAAATGTACTGAGAACTTCTTAGTTGCTTCGTACACACATCTTTTTCTATTTTTAACTAGAAAATTACATTATTCTTACGTACTTATCACAACAATTATTACAAATCACATCACTTCTACCGACTTAATTATTTTCAGTTCAATTTTGCATCCTAATTTACAGTCTTGGAGAGTTTACAACACATTAAAAAAAATGTTGCCGTCCGCTTGAGTACACTTGGCCGCACGCTTGTGAACGGCACTCGTCGCTCTACGTACCTAACTGCATACGGCTATCTTTGATTTCCGTAGCGCTCGCGCTGGCTGCTGGCTGCACGCTGACCAAGATCACGCGTTCACAGCAATGCGTTCCAATAACGAAACGTAACTCTGTAAATACTGAGAATAGGATCCATGTTTATATGACATTTCTTGCTCAGAATGTATTCGGAAATAAGCTCTGTAAGTGACGGTAAATCCTCGTGAATCACTCTGTATAGCTAAGTAAACAACTATACAATATAAGAAGAGATTTTTAGTATGTAACAATTTTTAACTTCATTTTAATGTGTACATAAATCTTTTTATAATTTTAACATTTAAATGTAAATATTCGTATTATTAATATAGGCCTACATATATGAACACTGTATAAATGTATTTCACCTTCATATAATATGTGATCGTAAGATTTTTAAAGATATGTCTGAAAAATGTATTGTTTTGAATAAAGAACCAATTACATAAGATTCAACGTGTATGAGCATTTTTCTTAAAAACTTTATTATAACACTACACGTACCTAACTAGTAATGACAATGGAGTTAGGTTAGTCAACTTTGCGACATCAAAAAATTTAATTGTCAAAAGTACAACATTCCCCCATAAGGATATACAAAAATATACTTGGACTTCTTCTGATGAATTGACACACAACTAAATAAATCACGTCTTGATAGATAAACGGAGACGTACTAGTATTGCAGACATTCGAACTTTCGGGGGGAGGGGAGAGCAGACTGTAATTCTGACCATTATTTGGTAATTGGAGAATTAAGAGAAAGACTATCGGTAGCCAAACGAGTAGAGCAACAAGTTAATATTAGTAAATTTTATATTCTGAAATTGAAGGACAAGGAAACTAAGCAATATTATCAGGTCGATATTTCGAATAGGTTTGCCACTTTAGGAAGTTCCGACGAAGTTGCGAAAGAGTTAGATGTTAATAGCGTGTGGGAAAATATCAGAGATAGTATCAAAATTGCAGCTGAGCAGAGCATACGTTATTATGAAACTAAGAAAAAGAAATCATGGCTTGATGAAGATTGTTGCATGATAGTAGAAAGAAGGAAACAGGTAAAATTGAAATTCTTACAGGATTCAGTTGAGGAGAATATACTGTAGATAATTATTTCAATGAAAGATGGGAAGCAAGTCGTACACTTAGAAATAAAAAGAGAGGTCACTTGAAGGAAAAACTGAATAAGGTAGAAACAAATATTAAGAATAAAAACATTCGAGATTTGTGTAAGAGTATAGGGGAATTTAAGAACGGATATCAGACAAGGGTAAACGTGATCAAGGATGAGGATGGTGGCTTGCTGCAATGAACCTCCGGGTTCCTTAAAAGCCATTTGTAAGTAAGTGTTCTAAAACAGATGAGTTACTTTTAAAAAACCCTGTATGTTACTACATTTTGTTACTTGTATTTTATTATTTTATTGTAGGCCTATAATATTGTTGGTCATGTCTAAAGTAACCTAACGGTTGCTTACAATAATACATAATACAATATAGGGGCACCATTTAAAATTTCAAAGTGGGAGTGTGGGTGGGGGTGAAATTTAAAATGCAATAAATTAACACTGGTTTTAAACGTTTTACTAAATATCTAAATTGGCATGTTTTTGTTTAAATTTAAGGGGAGGCAGAGGTGAATATTTCAAAATCCACAAAATTCTTCCGATTTGTTTGAAATTGATCATGGATACTAAGTATGTTATTAGTAATGGACATACCAAGTTTCAACTTTCTAAGTACAATAGTTCTGTAAGTATTAATAATTTTATAAAACGTTATATCGTTTGATATAAAATGCTCCATGCACCATATTATAAGAAATTTTCAATATTTCTTTTTATTTATAGGCCTATGTTCAAATAAGGTATATAAATAATGATAAGTATTAGTTTACTTTGGGAATAATATAGTAATACAGTTATCTTGGTTTTAATTTCATACTTTTAAGGGCACAAAATCAAAAACTAACATCGGAATATCAAAATAAAGATAATAAAAATGGAAAAAACCAAATTTTCATTTTTTCTTCAGTTTTGTTCGAAAATTTCACCTCTGCCTCCTCTTAATTTAATTGAAATAAATATTTATTTACACTGGGAATTTTTTAAAATGAAAGCCCGGTAGACCTATGTTAGATTTGTTAAAAATATTCAGTTATTTTTTTAAGAAAATACATAAAAATTATATTCTGATCCCCTCACGTCCGGCTGACTCTTAAAAGAATCATGACTTTTTTTCTGTAAACATTACTGTCTGCGTCATCATATTTTATTACATTCCTTTGAGCTGGAAGTGGCGTGTAATTCTGTAGCACTTGGACCCTTGTAGCGCGGAGAAGACGCACTCCATCTCGCCGACACTCTTTAGCGTACAACACCACAACTACTACAAGAATTGGCTGAACAACTCTCCTTACCTTTGATCCCTTGTAATGGGTTACTGCTACAAGTCGACAATAAGGCAAAACATCCCTCTCCATCACCCTCGGTTCCCTCCCAGAAAATATTATTTCCAACCCTGGCTCACATCTGCCGGCTACTGTTAACAAGGCAGCTCCCCTCTGCGCGGCACAAAGGTGTCAGGCTGCCTGTTCGAATGATTAGTTGATCTCAAGTATTCACAAAATATTACAAATATGTCGCTTTGCCTTACACTGCTGATATTTTACACAGCTGTAAATGGATTTCCTCTATAGCGACAACAATAAAAATCCTGTCGTCATAACAAATTTCTGAAAAACTGAATAAAATAACAACACAACGGCGGCATCTTCCTTCCTATGACTCAGAAAGACTTGCGTGCATATGCCACGTTTACATTGCAACAATAGATTTTCTTCCTCGAAACTGTGAGGGATGGGTAGTCTACTGAGAAAGAAAAGAAATTAAGATTTTTAAATGGTGTAACAGGTGATAATTTAAGCAATAAACAGGCGATTTTAATACTAAACTGTTATAACACCGGCAGTGCTTTTTAGTTATGTATGTATGTATTTATTCACACTGCAACGGGTATATACCCGGTGGCAGTGGTAACTAATTACACTCAATAAAGACAATAATAAACACAATTAATAAAAAATACAATTAATAATAATACTAATAATTAATACTAACAATAATTTATAATAATAATAATAATAGTAATAATAATAATAATAATAACAGGGAACATCCTAAATTAAATGAAGCACGATCACTTAAAATAACATTTAAAGTTAAATCTAATTATCTAATCTTAAACCTAAGTTCGAACTAAAATCCACGAGTATGATATGTTCATATCTGCACAAGTACCTTTCAACACTACACTCATTTCGCTGTCAACTCACTCACTGCACTGGAACTACGACACATTTCACTGATTCTATTCTGATTTCACTAACACTTCAAAAACATTTTGACTGTTGAAATACTTTGCACTGCCACTATGAACTATAAAGCTTCACTGACAGGAACACGTTTCACTTACACAACACACTTCACTGACACGACATAATTCTTCAATAACAAAATATCAATTACACCCTTTAAATACTGTGTATAATTACCGTTTATTAGTAAAGTCCTTAAGCCTATTTTTAAATACATTTTTGGTTTTGTTGAAAAAGAAATTATTCCAGGATAAATCGCAATATAGCGAACGCCAGTAGGGGAAGTTATCCCCACCCACATGAAATGTGCATTCGACACAACACTCGCCTATCACGTAGAGTGCCTGTTGAGCTAGTAGGGGAAAAGTGGAAGGGGTCGTGGGTGGAGCTTCTACGTTCGCTATATTGCGATTTGCCCTTATTCCATTATCAAAACTCATACTAACTTTTATAAAAATAAGCTATTTGCGATTCTTGCATCAATATCATTGATGCCCATTGGGGTGGGGGCTCTGAATATTTACTTTCTAGGTTCATTTATCATCATCATCATAAACGTCTTCGTTTTAGACCATGTGATCTGTAACGAAAATATAAGAAAGATAGTTTTGATTCCTCCATCGATGTCTCGGTCTTCCTTGATCTCTCTGACCTACACTACTCTCTTAAATTCACTGAGCATATTGAGAATTCAGTCAATAGCTTCTGTTTACACTTCAGTGTGAAGGCTGTCTTTTGTTATTAGATGTATATGCCTGGTAACCAGCGAATAGGGATTACAAAGAATGGACACTGAGCGAATTTGCGTGTATTTTGTTTCTCTGTGTGCCAGCGGTTAATTTTACTTTCAAGCGCTAGAGGTTAGTGTAATCGAGCATAGGCTAAGATAATAATTGAGAATAGAGTTAAGACACAGGATTCAAACATCGCCTACCTTATTACATAATCCAGTAACGCTTTGCTTCAAATAAATTCAAGTTAACAGCTTTTCCTTATTTGTCAGTGACGAACTAGTTGTAATAATAATTTTTTATATTTCAGATATAATAAATTATATTATAAAATAATATTATACCTTATAAAATTAAGTATCAAATTCGTTTAATATTTGTATATAATATAATATAGGTATATGGTTTTACTTCTCGTAAGAGTTTTGTTTTTCCATTTTCAGTGCTATCAAATCATTATATATTTTAATTGTTGTTGGGGGTCAACGTCTCAACTCTCATTATAAAGGAACTCTATAGAGTCTAGACATTACAGTTAATGACGGATTTATTGTTTTATGGATCCAATTTATTTTATTTGAGTACATAATGTACCTATATGTATTACCTAGATGTAATTATATGTGCTATATTTCCGCTGTGTCGACTGCTAGCTGATGTGATGTCAGCGCCAACTCTAGGGAGAAAGCAGAATCTCACGCTTTAGCTGGCTTGAAGGTCATTGAAATAAGTCTGACTACATCAAAGGTACCGACGCGGAGTGTCCATTCTTTATAATCCCTATTCGCTGTGGTAACTATGTATTCCTCAACTACAGTTTTCATTAAAGTTTTACATCTGGAGATACAGTATAGAAATCATTATTTTAACAGGTTATGGGTCCAGCTCAACTTACAAAATGGTTTAAGACTTATATAGATAAAGAAAATAAAAGCAAGAAGATAATATTTGTGTCATAATAAGGATTTGATGTATTTTAATTGTAATTCACATCCTTGAAGACAAGCCTGAAAGTGGAGGTGTTCGAGAAATGTGTTTTTCCCGTCCACTTTATGATTGTCAAACATGGTCTTTGAACGAGAAGCTGAAACAGATGGTAAAAGTATGCCAGAGAAAAATGGAACTAAAAATAATGCAAGTGACGGTAAAAGACCGAATTCGCAATGTTGACCTGAGGAAGAACACAGGCATGAAAGACGCAGTACAGGTTGAAGACGAACTCAAATGGAAATGGGGAGGCCACGTAGCTAGGTTGCGTGACACACAGTGGACAAACAGAGTGACCATGTGGGACCCCAGGATAGGGAAGCGGAGTGCAGGAAGACAGAGAACCAGATGGGCGGATACATTCACACAGAGAGCGAGGAAGCAGTGGACGAGTCGTGCAAGAAGCAGATCAACGTGGAGAAAACAGTCGAAGGAAACGTCAATCGGTGAAAAGTGAAATGTGTTCTAAAGTGCCAGCAGCAACGCGGATGAATATGTGAATAGTGAAAAGATGCAAAGTGGGCGGCAGAATCAGTGGATAGTGAGCGTAAACCAGTGAAAGTGCTTCATACCAACACGAGAGACGAACTAGAGAACAAGGTCGAACACTCTCTAGGCTAGCTCACCTAAAGAGTGAATAGAGCTACCCTACCTATGTGCAGGAGGCCTTAGCCCTCAAGGGATGTCATAGGCTAAATTCTAAATTCTAAATTTTAATTAATTTATTTATTATTTTGCTAATAATTGTAACATAAAATATAATATATACAGAAAAACTTTAGCTCGCCCCTGAAAGAGTAGAACTCGTGTTCAGGGGCGGATTCCTGAATTGAAATTAATAATTATACAATACAATTTGTCTTATGTCTACTATGCAATTATAGTATATAAAATTAAATTTACAATTCTTCAATTTTTATAAAATCCATACATAACTTCTTAAATTTAATACTAGAAATATTAGAATTGACAAGATTAGGATATTTAAATATAAATTTGTTATATATTCTTGGGCCTAAATTACTACTATGATTAAATACTGTAACAGTGTTGCATTTTGGTTCAAACAATCTTAAAGAATTCATACCGTTTGTTTCATAACTATGAGAATACAATTCAAAATTATTTCGATTTTTATGTATGAATTTTATTAATACAATATAATAAATTTGTCTTGCGTTAAGTACATTAAAGTCTAAAAACAAATTTTGAGATGGAAAATCAATAGGTTTATGAAGACATGTTTTAATTATTTTCTTCTGTAATAAATAAAGTGGATTAAAATTGGATTTAAATGAGCTACCCCATCCTGTAATTCCATACATAATTACTGATTGAAATAAAGTTAAATATATTGTGCGTAATAAACTTATTGACAAGTAATTCCTCAATAAAACAAAATAATATACTATTTTACGTAATTTATTACAAAGGTAATTAATGTGTTGGTTCCATTTTAAATTATTATCGAAAATTACTAAAGAATCAAAATAAAGGAACCAAATTTAATAAGTACAGAAATTACGAATTTAAATAGAAATGTATTATTCTAACAGCTTTCCTAAAACACGCTATGAAATGTTTCATATAAAACAATGTTTAGCTCGACAAAGGAGCGAAAACGAACAAATTTTATTGTATTAAACTTTTTTGTTTGAAATATTTCAAAGAATAACTCCTTGAAATTAACGGCATTATTTATGGTACAACCTGTATTTGCATTTGTTTGAAATGACTAATGAAGTAGGCCTATAGGACTAATAGGTAGACACAGACCTACTAAATAAGAAAGAAATATGGCGACTCCCCTTACGTATAGCAGCGTTCACATTTTTTAGTTTATCGGAAATGACGTAATCATTTCTAGCTAGGTTATAGCAACCGATGTCGAATTTCGGTTCCACAAAAAATTCTTCCATTTTCCTATTAGTTAAGGTCGAATATGGATGTTAAACGTGAAAATTATTTCGGAATATGTATGATAAGACTTTCCTGTGTTAAACTTCAACGTACCTCGTTTACATGTTTTGACCTATTTATGGGTCATCTTCAGAACTGGTCGTTGTTGGTCTTGGCGCCTCTTGTTCTGTTTCCTGTGAGGGTGCGTTCGTGTGGTATAGTGTAGAGCCAAAGAGTGTGTGTGTTTTGAAGTTGAGTTGTGTGTTGAGAATTTCGTTGGAGTGTGTTTTCGTATGTCTGTATATTTCATATTGTTCTAGTGTATTTAGTTTCTGGCTTTTTGGTTGGATGCGTAGTATTTCCATGTCTGTGTTGATGTCTCTGTGGGTGTGGTTAGCACTTGTGATGTGTTCTGCATATGTGGAGGTGTTTTGTAATTTTGTTAGGCCTATGGCTGTGATGTGTTCATTGTAACGTGTTTGAAACGATCTGCGTGTCTGTCCAATGTAGAAGTTGTTGCAGGTGTTACATTTGAGTTTGTATACGCCTGTGTGGTTGTATTTGTTTGTTTGTGTTGTTTGTGTGTTGAGATGTTTTTTTAGAGTGTATGTGAAAATTATATTTATAACTAACCGTACCCGTGCGCTCCGCTGCACCTGTTAGAAATAAATATAAAGTAATTACATAATTAAAATAGGACGTTTGATCCAGGGAACATTCGTGTTTGATAGAAGGATAAATCGTTTAATATGTTACTTAATTTAAATTGTATTTAAATAATTAAAATGCGATCATTTTTGTCCAGAGAGCAATCATTTGGTGCAATAACAATTCGTTTAACATGTTTCTTAATTGTTATTACATGCAACCATAGTTTAATGAAGATTGACATATCATTTAGTTTTAATGTGTATACTTTATATTACTTGCTATATGTTTCAGAAGTTACTGTAATAACATTGTAGAATTGTCCATCTAGAGAAACTACACTTTCCAATGGTGAAATAATAATAATTAAACAAATTAATTAGCTTCCGATATTACTTCATACAAACACAGAAACATTGTCTTTGGCTATGTTTAATAGCTTTCGATTGTTGTTGTCCAAGGCCCCTTATAGACAAAGTCGTTTTTATTTCTGTACAAAGCCTTAGATGGCATTGTTATTGTAATTTTAAAACTCATTTATCTCATTAAATATCAGTCCTATCAAAATTTTGTAAAGAATAAAACTTATCGGAAATCATTTTTTATAGAAACGTTTGTTATGTAACATTTTTCACAAAAATCAATAATAAGCGAGATATTACGATTTATTTAATTCAGGCCCCCTTATAATCCCCCTTTTAAATAAAGTATTTTGAATGCCATATAGCCTAAAATCTAAGTTACAACGAACTTAATTTATATTCCAATTTTCATATAAATTGGTTCAGCCATTATCGCGTGAAAAGGTAACAAACATACAGACAGACATACAAACAAAAATTTCAAAAATGCGATTTTCGGTTTCAGGGTGGTTAATTATATATGTTAGGACCAATTGTTTTTGGAAAATCGAAAATTACCAGAAAAATTTCGGCTACAGATTTATTATTCGTATAGATATGATAAACAACTGAATTGTTGCAAAATGTGCATAGCGAGTAATTTGACCTATGTTATTTTCGCTAAGCCGTTTTTGTATTGTCCAATTGTGAAGTACTTGCACATCATCTTAAATAAGGTCTGAAATATAAATCATAAGCCAATGCGCGGTACTCGAGTAGGATTGCATTAGTTTATAATCACGTGTCAAGACGGAAATATTGACAGTGAAGTTCCGGGCATGCTACTGCCTTTACATGTGGAAAGACGAACTTATCAGCAAGATGGTGCCACGTGGCTGACAACTGCTGCTAAGCAAATGATAACAAGTTGTGCTGCGGTCTAGGGGAGATAAGGCCACGGTGGCCACACAAACATGACAAGGGGAACCCCCCCAAATAACAGGCCTGGAGCGTAGATCGATCAAGTTAAACTGCATGGTGAATGACGCCCCCATTAATAGCCATGTCTGCAGTTACACTCATAGAAGACGTGAGCGATAAAGACATCAGCCTACTTCATGTACAGGGATAGGATTTAAATTTCGAACAAAGTCGCCTGAGTATATACTTTTAATTTTATTTCATATAAACATACTTGAAATGTTTCCATGTGAATACATATTTCAAGTTATTCATATTCATTCATTCATAGTGTTCTGCCCAAGGGCAGGTCTTTCACTACAAACCCAGCTTTCTCCAGTCTTTCCTATTTTTGCCTTCCTCTTTGTTTCCTCAGATGAACCATATAGGCTATGTTAATGTCGTCTATCTGATACCTTCTTCTACCCCGAACTCTTCTACCTTTCACTATTCCTTCGACTGCATCCTTCAGTAGGCAGTTTCTTCTCAGCCAGTGACCCAAACAGTTTCTTTTCCTCTTCCTGACTTGTTTCAGCATCATTCTTTCTTCACCCACTCTTTCCAACACAGCTTCATTTCTTATTCTGTCTGTCCACTTCACACTTTCCATTCTTCTCCATATCCACATTTCAAATGCTTCTATTCACTTCTCTTCACTTCGTCGTAATGTCCATGTTTCTGCCCCATACAAAGCAATTCACTAGTCTCTTCCTTAGTTCTTTTTCCAGAGGTCCGCAGAAGATGCTCCTTTTTCTATTAAAAGCTTCCTTGGCCATTGCTATCCTCCTTTTGACTTCCTGGCAGCAGTTCATTTTACTGCTTATAGTACACCCTAAGTATATGAAGCTGTCCACTTGCTCTACTGCCTTATTTAGAATTCGCAAGTTTATCTTTGTATTTTTCTTCCTATGGCAATGGTCTTCGTCTTCTTTGCATTTATCTTCATCCCATACTGCTCACAGCTGTTATTTAGATCCAGTAGCATATCCTTTAGTATCATTTCCTTTTCTGCTAACAACGCCATATCATCGGAATGTCATTATGAGGGCATTAAAAATGATTAAGCTTTTTCGAAGATATGGCAAGAAATGTGTAAAATCTCAAGTGTGTTGAATGGGAGCAAGAAATGGATATTGCTGCGAGTGTGAGTGGCATGCCCTGCTATAGATTTGCCAGTCTTGTGTACTTCTTGTTATGTGGAGTACTCATTTTCCCAGTATAAGGCAGTGTTCCGCGATAATCGTCAGTCACTTTTGACAGACAACCTGAGAATGAATCGCATTGTCTAATGTAAGTCTTCAGCAGTTCGCGAAATATAGCATTAATTATACACACAATGTACAGGGACATCATTTTATTTTTACTAACATTTCTAATATTAACATGGCTATACCTTTGGATCAACGATTAAGAACCGGAAACACTGTTTGCTACCTCTCGATGATACTGGCGTAATATACAAACAAATCACTTTACTAGGTATAAGAGGGAAGAAAGGTAGTTCATTTACGTAAACTAGGAAATATCGCGATTTTGAGTTTGATAATTTTCATTAGGTTTTTGTTTAATCAAAATACAGTACTGTATTAACAGTGAGTGTTTTTACTTACGAACTGAGCTGTCCATGAGGATGTATTCATTATGCAGTGTTTATTATACCGTCTACAGCACATTAGCGTATAATATAGAGAATGAAGTTAAATTGAAAAATAATCATAATATGGATATTTAAACACATTTTTGAAAATGGTGGCCGTTCATTTCGATACAGACTTCAGTTCGAATTTGCATATTATCACACTATAGACTATTGTACGTAATTCCAATTACCAGATTCGTACTTCGTATCAGTAACTCATGTTGAAATAATTCTGTACCTACTTATAAAAGAGACTTTACGTACTGTAAATTCAATCTTCACTTCTGCCCGATCCGAAAATATGAAATTATTCAGACATGCTATCTACTGTCCGTCCAAGTGGTTACGTCGCAGCGTCGTAGAAAGGGAGGAAATCACGTGACAGTTAATTACTTAACGAGGCCCTTTTATTTAAGTTATTTTAAACAATTTTATGGGGATATAATATTACGTAGACGTCCAATTCCTAACAGAAATTAATGTTCCCAGAAAAGAGCTAAGACAGCCCAGCCACTAGCATTTACAGAGAGGCGAATAGAAGCAGGTGGGGGAAACCGGGATGCGACGTAGGCAAATGGAAAATGATGCAATATTGAAAGCTCTTTCGTCACTGGAAAACGCGAACATATTTTCGGAACGTACTGTTTACTATGACCGTAAGGCTATTATGACTGTACATGCGGTCTTGGATCTGTGTGGAGGACGGTTGAACTTCATTAGTAGAAGGGGTGGGAGTGAAGTACATTCAAAAACTCAGGTACAATAAAAATTGAAGTAAAAATGAAATGATGTCCCTGTAGTATGACACATAGGCCTACATAAAATCATACAATCCCACACACACAAACACATAGGCCTATACGTACATAAACACTCACATGCGTATCATGGTACTACATAACATTACCGGTACTTTAAGATTTAATTGCAATATGTTCAAATTTAGCAATTGATGAGAAAAAATGTCAACTGTAAGCAGAGATATAATTCTATACATGAACATCTGAGATAGTTACGTCCTCCCACGCGGTGCAGATACCCACAAGCGTTACAATATTGTGACCTGTCTATCAGTGCGATTAGACTTGGCAAACAAAAATGAAACTTGTTCTGTTAAACTGGAAATGGGTCGCGGGTTTTACACGCCGACGAGCCCATTAGGAGGGGGTGAGGTCGATATAGCTTTCATCAGAACTTTGAACTTCACTGATGGCTTCGTGTGGTGTTTTACTGAATTGCATTTACAGATAATTACGGACGTAGCACGGTACTATATTAATTTGATGTGATAGGTTTGAATGACGTATACTGCATAAAAGTGCTCACTCGAATAAAACTAACAAGGCGCACAGGATTGTGTAACTGAAGCGATCTCCAAAGCTGCAGGTGATTTTTATAGCCAGATTTATTTTAATTTGCATTTTAGCCTAATCTATACGTCCCCTACACGAGTCTAGCTACACTCAAAACACTCATTGCATTCACAGAATGGCGATAATGATGTTTATGGTATTCAGAACTTGCAAACTTTTCGGTAAGTTGTAAAGAGAGGCCATCAATTGGGATTTTTGTTCGTTTGTTTTTTTTTTCTCTCTCTCATAAAAGTCGGTGTTACTTTTTAGGATTCTAGGATTTATCGCTTAATATTCTCTTTACTTTTTAAGCTTCTCTAAATTATTTTTATACAGTATTTGTAGGTGCAAGTTCATTAAGGATTTCGGTAAGCCTAATATTTTCTTAACACTATTTTTCGTATTTTCTTACAGGCCTACTACAAATATCGGTGTTTTTCTAGATTTTCAATGTTGTTCTTTCAAGCTAAGCCTACTCAGTGTTATTTTTTAAGATTCTTGGTGTTACTTCAAGCTTCTCAGTAACACTGATTCTTGGTGTTGTTGTTTCAAGCTTCTCAGTGTTACTTTTTAAGATTCACGGTGTTGATCTTTAAGCTTCTCAGTGTTAAAATTTTTGGTGTTGTTGTTTCAAGCTTCTCAGTGTTATTTTTTAAGATTCTCGGTGTTGTTCTTTAAGCTTCTCAGTGTTAAGATTCTTGGTGTTGTTGTTTCAAGCTTCTTAGTGTTATTTTTTAAGATTCTCGGTGTTTATCTTTAAGCTTCTCAGTGTTAAGATTCTTGGTGTTATTGTTTCAAGCTTCTCAGTGTTATTTTTTAAGATTCTCGGTGTTGATCTTTAAGCTTCTCAGTGTTAAGATTCTTGGAGTTATTGTTTCAAGCTTCTCAGTGTTATTTTTTTAAGATTCTCGGTGTTGATCTTTAAGCTTCTCAGTGTTAAGATTCTTGGAGTTATTGTTTCAAGCTTCTCAGTGTTATTTTTTAAGATTCTCGGTGTTGATCTTTAAGCTTCTCGGTGTTTTTGTTTCAAGCTTCTGTTAATTTTTTTAAATTCTCAGTGTTGACCATTTAATCTCCTCAGTGTTAAGATTCTCGGTGTTTTTGTTTCAAGCTTGTGTTTTTTTTAAGATTCTCAGTGTTGACCTTTTAAGCTCCTCAGTGTTAAGATTATCGGTGCTGTTGTTTTTAAGATCTTCCTTGTTGATCTTTTAAGCTTTCCAGTCATAAGATTCTCGAGGTTGTTGTTCCAAGCTTCTCAGTGTTATTTTTAAGATACTCAATGTTGATCTTTCAAACTCCTGATTGTTAATATTCTCGGTGTTGTTGATAGGTTTCTCATTGCTAATCTTAAGATTTTTGGTGTTAATATTTTAAGCTTCTCAGTGTTCTTTTTTAAGATTCTCGGTGTTGATCTCTGATTTTTCTGAATGCTATTTTTCACGATTCTCGTGTTCATTTTTTAAGCTTCTCAGTGTTCATTTTTAAGATTCTCGGACTTCTTGTTTTAAGCTTCTGAGTGCTGTTTCTCATGATTCGTTGATTTTTTTAAGCTTCTCAGTGCTATTTTTAAGTTTCTTCGTGTTATTCTTTTTAATTTCTCGACACCATTTTTCCAGCTTTTCAGCATTTTTTATTTTCTCCGTGTTATTTTTTTTTAATTTCTCGACATCATTCCTCCAGCTTCTCAGTATTATTTTCTAAGTTCTTCCGTGTTTTTTTTTAGTTTCTCGACATCATATTTTCAACTTCACAGTGTTATTTTTTAAGTTCCTTCGCGTTAATCTTTTTAATTTCTCGACATCATTTTTGAAGCTTCTTAGTGTTATTTTTCTAAGTTCCTCAGTGTTATTTTTTTAATTTCTCGACATCATTTTTTCAACTTCACAGTGTTATTTTTTAAGTTCCTTCGCGTTATTCTTTTTAATTTCTCGACATCATTTTTGAAGCTTCTTATTGTTATTTTTCTAAGTTCCTTCGTGTTATTTTTTTAATTTCTCGACATCATTTTTCCAGCTTCTCAATGTTATTTTTTAAGTTCCTCCGTGTTATTCTTTTTAATTTCTCGACATCATTCTTCCAGCTTCTCAGTATTATTTTCTAAGTTCTTCCGTGTTATTTTTTTAATTTCTCGACATCATTTTTTCAACTTCTCAGTGTTATTTTTTAAGTTCCTTCGCGATATTCTTTTTAATTTCTCGGCATAATTTTTGAAGCTTCTGAGTGCTATTTTTTTAAGTTCCTCCGTGTTATTTTTGCAATTTCTCGACATCATTTTTCCAGCTTCTCAATGTTATTTTTTAAGTTCCTCCGTGTTATTCTTTTTAATTTCTCGACATCTTTTTTTAAGCTTTTCTGCGTTAATTTAAGGTTCTCGGCGTTGTTTTCTTAAGCTTCCACGTGTTATTTTTTAATGTTCTCGGGATTATTTAAGTTTCTGGGTAGATATCATTTTAAGATTTGCTTTAATTCTTTGACCTTTGTGACGACGTTTTATACTCAAAATTCGTATTACTTTCAGACTTAGAAAAATGTGGTATTTTTTAAAATAAAATAGCTATGTAGGCATCTCATGAACTACAATGTAGCTACTTCTAGAATATTTACGGGCACCGTTTCCAAATGTTAGTTTTATTGTCAGTCTATATACGCGAAAACGCAGGTCTCTCTCTCCAACATCCTTCTATGCATTTAATCCTATTTAGCTGTTTCCAGTTTCAAGCAACAACATCCTCCCGTCAATTTCCAACTGCGAGAACGAAGGCAAACATTTTCGGTTGCGTGCTTTGTGCTCACGTGAGATGAAAGATATTTCATTCAGCCGAAGCTGTTGTTTGTTTTTGTTTTTTTTTTACTGTATAATTGGGTATTATTATTTATTCTGAACTATTATAATTTCAAGACAGTGTTGTTCAGATTTTAAGTCCGAAAAAGATAGGCCTATTTGTAACACGATTAATACAGCACTGCTTTTGGCCTACTTACCGTTCAGATAAAAAGGCTACTGCTAGTTATAGCAATGATATAGTACAATAAAAATACTGTCTTTTCTGAAGGTGAAAATTGTGAATTGTATTTTGCAGATTTAGGCCTATGAATTTTACTTAAAATCTTATGATTTTTTCAAAAGAAACTCGCAAAAATTCGCCCACTTAAATTAATTGAAATTATAACTCAATATAGACTAATAATTAGAGCATCTAATATAAAAAATTAATCATACAAATAAAATTTCTCTCCCTCTCTCTCTCTTTTTTTTTTTTTTTTTTTTTTTTTTTTTGTAAAAAAGGACAGTCATAAGAAACAGATCCATAACAGCAATATCAAAAGTTGTTGTGTTCACTTCTCTATGTTTTGATAAAAGAGATCCATCCGTATATACAGTATTTACTCTAGGCTATAACCATTCTTTGTGTGGATAAAGTTATTTACTGGTTTTTAATGTTTAAGTTTTCGTAATTACTTTGTAAGTTTCAATTTTTTTTTCAAGTCTTGGGGTTAAGTATAAATTGAAAAACGTTTAGGGAGCTATTCTTTAATATTAGACTTTCAGGTGAGGAACAATAAGTAGGCCGATATTCTTCCAATAATTCAAACACGTCTGCAATAGGTGTCGATATGCAGTAAATATGAAGGCAATTGCTTCTCTATTCTCGTCAGCTTGAAACAACCCAACCGAATAGATTGTCATCAAATTATACATTCCATCTCATTGTACACTGGAGACTATATGTTACATGTATTTCAGATTTCGTACAAATCCGATAACCAAACAAGCGACTTTACTCAAAGGCATTATCCGCATTCATGTTCCTACACATTTATCGATTATTTATTGAGCTCAATGCAGTTTGAACATGTGTTTATGTGCTTCATTGAAGACTTACTCGAATTAACGCCTTTGTTTACATAGTTATGGAGCAATGTTATGAAGGATTTATTGAGCAATTGTAACATTTATTCCTATCGAGAAGTTTAATACATTTGACAGTTCTCCTTTTCTCGACTTATCGTAGGCTACTCCCGTCACGTGGATATCGCACCGACAGTAAGCGAAAATCGTGCCGGAGACTGTTTCGAAATCCCGAGTGTTGCCTCCACGGAGCGTCAAGATGCCATGCTCGCTGCGTAAAACACAACCGGCTTGTTTTAGACTATATTAGTAGTGGCTATAAATTATGAACTTAGAAATCCATAAAATGAAGCAATGGTTATCGTTTGAATGACGTGAAACATTAGTTTATAGCCTAATTTCGGCGATACTGCTGAACGCACGGTTGGACAATAGACCTACGAGTTTGTTGTCTAGGTATAAAATTAGACTATTTCTTTTCAGAAGCAAAATTTGATGAAATGCCGTTCCAATGGGATTCAACTCACATTACATAACTGTTTTTATGCAGACTCTTTGCTGCAATAACTTAGCATTTTATAAATCCCAAGTTTTTTTTTTTTAGAAGAAACGTCTGAATTTTTAAGATTGCACAAAAGTTACAGAAAATACAGGAAAATTAAATTACTGCTCATCTTTTAAGAGGGTGAATGATGGATGACATTTCTATTTTCTACAATTTTTAAGGTTGAGACTTCATATTTTATAATTACACTTCATTTCCTTCCTATATAAGCCTCCTATGAATGATTTTGGAGTTATTTAAATTTAAAAGAAAAAATTTGCATAGGCTATTTCCAGAATCTATCTCCTCTAAAAAAAAATTACGTTTCATGCATGACTCTTTTATGGGACATGTCTGATATGGTTAGGAAGGAACTAGGTTCATTAGTCACCTGGAATCTGAAAGCAAAACGGGTGCGCATGCGTGAGCATATACCTATAGTACTCCTATCCATCGCGTGACGGCACTCATACTTGTAGATCCCAGGCGGGAAGTGTAGGTCTATTTAGAATTTAAATTTACACCTATAAATGAAGATTTTTTTTTAAATAATGCAACTTCAGATTTAAATTTGTAGTGTCTACTAAATATGTTTTTTTTTTTCGAAGATATTTTAGTTTTCAAAAATGTTTTATTGGTTTTGTTAACCACTGTGTATAGAAAATACAGTAAAAATTCCTAGCTTCAAAATTTTAAGCGCCTTTACACTTTGGACACGACGACGTGTGTTGGAGGAGGGGTGGAGAAAATCTGAGAAAACAGCTTGTGGAGTTTGCATGGATTTCAAAATCAAGAGCGCAGACATTTAAATATTAGGCCTACGTAATTTGTATGTTTCTTAGCACCGTAGAGCACTGAATTTTTTCAACATAGAAATAAGAGATACAAATTTTACTCATCCCTCCCCCTTTAAGCACACCCTACAGACCTACTTGGATGATGAAAAGCTGCGAATAGATTTAGCCTTGAGCCCTTTCATTTAAGGTCACTGTTGTTTTATGAGCGGTAAATATATGGAACAGAATCTTAGGCCTTTGTTTCCGAAAGAGACGTTTAGACTATCGCACTTAAAACTGACCTGCATGTATGTCAACAGGATCTGAATCCCAGAACTTCAAGTCTGATGATGAATATGGTGACACTCACCCACAAAGAGGGGACAAGTACAAGACAATAAATTTAATATTATCAAGGTTTTGTTAGTACTGGCGTATTGTCAATGTAGCTACTACTAGGTTTAACACACTGAACAAACCACGAGCGCTGTGCCGGACATTGGTGTACTTCTCTCTCCGCAGCATTTGCTCCATTGTTCTAAGAGATGTTTTGGTGCCCACGCACAAAACGCGTGATATTCTCACCAACCTTGTATTGAAGCGGAAATTTTGTAGCGCTGTTGTGAACGAAGTGTTGCAGCATTTCGCTTCGCGGAAGTGAGTCTGATTTTGTCTATGTGGCCAGCATAAATGTCTTCTGCAAGATGTCTATTTTAGTTCAGTAGGCTACTAAATACTAAGGGCCATATTCATAGGCATTCTTAGCGCGGGCTTCCGGTGGATGATCAGCGAACTAACGTTTTTCGTATTCATAAACCAGCGTTAGCAACATGATATGATATGATATGATATATGATACAGTATGATATGATATGATATGATATGATATGATATGATATGATATGATATGATATGATATGATATGATATGAGATATGATATGATATATGATATATGATATGATATGATGTGATGTGATGTGATATGATATGATATATGATATGATATGATATATGATATATGATATGATATGATATGATATATGATATATGATATATGATATGATATGATATGATATGATATGATATGATATATTATATGATATGATGATAATGATATATGATATGATATAATGATATATGATATGATATATGATATGATATGATATGATATGATATGATATGATATGATATGATATGATATGATATATGATATGAATCCTGTACAAGAAATCAGTCGATAGCCTTGGGCTAGTTTAGTACGCTCATAGCGCGGGCTAGCGAAGTGTCTATGAATAGCACCCTATGAAAATAGTGGACGCTTATAACCAGCGACGGAAGAGTAAGAAATTTAACTGTTGTACAGAAGAAAAAAATTGACAGCGGAATACTGGTTCCCAAGTTTGACCTAAATACATTTTCTATCAAAATTACTTTTTAGGCATTCAAATAGGTCACTATAAAGAATTTACATACTACATTTTACTTTGAATTTTATTCCCAATATTTACTACCAGTTAGAACATATTTACCGTTTACAATTGAAACTAACATTTCTATGTGAAGTAGTTATAACTAGACTATACATAAAAGAGTCTATATATGTGTATATATACATATATATACACATATATAGGCTATAGGCCTATATACAAAGTGAACAGTAAGTAATATCATTAACCATGCTGGGTAACTTTCGGTGCTGGACCCCGGATTCATTTCACCGGCATTATCACCTTCATATCATTCAGACGCTAAATAACCTAGATGTTAATACAGCGTCGTAAAATAACCCAATAAAAAATAAAAAAAAATATCATTAACTTCAGGGGGTTATTTTTTAGATATGTTAAACAAAAAAGTTAAATAAAATGTTGCTCGTTTTTGCTTCCTTTCCGACATATAAGTAGGCCTAAACTATTTTATAAGAAACATTTCATAGCGTGTTTTGAGAAAGCCATTGATTGAATTCCCAGTATGTTCAGCCAATTTAAGAGAGCAATGTAGGCCTATTATGGCAATAAATAATTGAAGTAATATTAGTTAAATGTGCAGAAATTTGATCCAAACAAATGTAACATTGTAAAATTCCTTTGCAGAACGAAATGTTATATTTGTTCGGATCGAATTCCTGCACATTCAGAGGACAGAACTAAAATTCTTTCAATCATTTATTATCATAATACACTGCTTCCTTAAAATGACTGAGCATAATGGAAATTCAATCAATGGCTTTCCCAAAACACGCTATGAAATATTTCATATAAAACAATGTTTATCTCGGAAGGGAAGCAAAAAGGCAAAATTATATTAATTTCTTTTTGTTTGAAATGTCTAAAAAAATTGCTTAATGAGATTGCTTACGGTTCACCCTGTATAATGATTAGATTATAGTTGCTAAACAATAAATTGTCATGCGCATCTCTTGTAATTAATTAAGTACTGTACTTAGGACTAATTTCCATATCATTGGTTCTATTTCAAATCCGAAACCACATTTAGAAAGTGTGAACATTTTTCATATTTTATAACCAGCATGCCTAGGCCTAATATTACTAGAGCTATGCGCTCTTGACGGTGTAACATAATCTACATAAGCTACAGTGCGTTCGTAGCTCGGCCGAACCGTTCCGCGTCGTTAAACAACCAACTAAAAAATCAACAAGCAGAATATGTGTTTGAACATTGAATTCCCGTCATTTCTAAATTATTTCGTATTCATAATCGATTATTTTTATCGATGCTTTATCAAATTATCGTTATCTAGTGTCAATGGAATTAGTGATAGTGAGATCAGGCCGCCAAGGAACGGTCCGGCCGAGCTACGAACGCGCTGCATTTGATAAATAACAGTGAATGAATTGTATAGGTAGGCGTACACAATGGATACAAACACACGTAATATTGTGATAGGCCTACTAATAATATTATGATAGTACATTTTGAGAATGTTTTACAATTTTACTGAGCGAGAGAAGGTCCGGCTTTGTGCAGAAACTTGTCCACGAACATTCCCTTAATACGTTGATGCAAAAAACAGATCTTTCTCTCATACTTACTTACTTGCTTTTAAGGAACCCGGAGGTTCATTGCCGCCCTCACATAAGCCCGCCATTGATCCCTATCCTGAGCAAGATCAATCCATATACTATCATCATATCCCACCTCCCTCAAATGCATTTTAATATCTTCCTATCTACGTCTCGGCCTCCCTAAAGGTCTTTTTCCCTCCGGCCTCTCAACTAACATTCTATATGCATTTCTGGATTCGCCCATACGTGCTGCATGCCCTGCCCATCTCAAACGTCTGGATTTGATGTTCCTAATTATGTCAGGTGAAGAATACAATGCGTGCAGTTCTGTGTTGTGTAACTTTCTCCATTCTCCTGTAACTTCATCCCTCTTAGCTCCAAATATTTTCCTAAGCATCTTATTCTCAAACACCCTTAACCTATGTTCCTCTCTCAAAGTGAGAGTCCAAGTTTCACAACCATAAAGAACAACCGGTAATATAACTGTTTTATAAATTCTAACTTTCAGATTTTTTACAGCAGACTGGATGATAAAAGCTTCTCAACCAAATAATAACAGGCAGTTCCCATATTTATTCTGTGTTTAATCATTTATATTTGTTACTGTTGCTCCAAGTTATTTGAACTTCTCCTCCTCTTCAAAAAATAAATTTCCAATTTTTATATTTCCATTTCGTGGTCGTGCCAGAGAATCAGTCCCATTCCGAGGCTTATTTGAAGGATTCGTAACAAGCTGTTTTTTTACGGTGATGGGTTGTTAGCCCATCGCCCAACCCCCAAGCTGGAGGACCATCTCTCATCGGCTGTCCGCGACTGCTTATTCAATATATTCACAGCTACCCTCCATATTTCTTTCTTTCGCTCAGTAAAATTGTAAAAAAATTCTCAAAAAGTACTATCATAATATTATTAGTAAGTTATCTCAATATTACCAAATTTTACCATATACACACTGATCTTCGTACGAGCCATTCGTGCTATAACTATAGGCCTACACACTTCAAAATATTTTAAAAATAAAAATAATAATTACAATTAAATCCAATTTCATACCAAAATTGCAATAAATAATACAAATAATACATAGTTTAACTATAAATGTAAGATATAAAAAAACACAGTGAAACAAAAAATATTAACCCCTAATAAACTTCATTTTCATCCAATGGCAGCACTATTCATTGCAATGGTAATAAATAACTCTGCCCCTTACTTCCTCGTCTCCCTCCCCTCGGGCAGTTCCACCCTGAGCTGTCGAACTTTTGCCATAAATTTCCACACACTCTCAAAGAATTTGGCGTTACTATTTCATACGTCATATGTTGCCAGGTGCCCCCTGCTAGATGTAATGAAGGACTCTGGTAGGTAGATCCTCGAGATGAACATGCAGTACAAAAATGACACACTTTGGACACTCAAAAATAACTTATTTTAAAATGAAATATTTTGGAGGATTGTAGGGTAAACTAATTAAGTATATATTCTCTTGCTTTTTTCTCCCCCACCCTTCAAATGCTATATTTCAGTTCTATAAGGCTGCTACAATCCTAAAATATATTCAATCACTTTTACTGAATTTTGGGACAATAGACTATGCTTAAGTTTCATTATCTTCTACTTTTATGAAAGTGGAGAAATCTTCATTTACTTACTTACAAATGGCTTTAGAGAACCCGGAGGTTCATTGCCGCCCTCACATAAGCTCGTCATCGGTCCCTATCCTGAGCAAGATTAATCCAGTCCCTACCATCATATCCCACCTTCCTCAAATGCATTCTATTATTATCCTCCAATCTACGTCTCGATCCCCCAAAGATCTTTTTCCCTTCGACCTCCCAACTAACACTCTAACCTATATGCATTTCTGGGTTCACCCATACGTGCTACATGCCCTGTCCATCTCAAATGTCTGGATTCAATGTTCCTAATTATGTCAGGTGAAGAATACAATGCGTGCAATTCTGCGTTATGTAACTTTCTCTATTGTCCTGTAACTTCATCCCTCTTAGCCCCAAATATTTTCCTAAGCACCTTATTCTCAAACACCCTTCATCTCTGTTTCTCTCTCAAAGTGAGAGTCCAAGCTTTGCAACCTTACAGAACAATCGATAATATAACTCTTTTATAACTTCTAACTTTCACCTTTTTTGAGTACAGACTGGATGACAAAAGCTTCTCAACCGAATAATAACAGGTAGGCCTATTTCCAATATTTATTCTGCGTTTAATTTTTTCCCCGATTATCATTTAGCCTATAGCCTATTTGTTACTGTTGCCCCGAGATATTTGAATTTTTTCACATTTCAAAGGATAAATTTCCATTTCGTACTAGCTATGTTCTGATCACGAGTTCACTTTATCTTTTCGGGATTTATTTCTAAACCTGTCTCATTATTTACTTCAAGTAAAGTTCTCGTGTTTTCTCTAATAGTTTGTGGATTTTCTCCTAACATATCACGTCATCCACATAGACAAGCAGCTGATGTAACACGCTCAATTCCTAACCTTCTCTGTTATCCTGGACTTTCCTAAAGACATATTCTAGAGCATGTTAAAAAGTAAAGGTGATAAAGTATCTCCTTGCTTTAGCCTGCAGTGAATTGGAAAGGCATGCGACAGAAACTGGTTGGAAAGTTTCTTTTTACCTGATTGTTTAACGACGCTGTATCAACTACGAGGTTATTCAGCGTCGTTTCACTGATAGCTACACATTTAATTAATCGAACTAGTTTGTTGGGAATACCAAATTCAATAAGGATATTATATAAATCTTCTCTCTTAACCATGTTATATGCATTTTTTAAATCTATGAATAACTGATGTATTGTGCCCTTATACTCCCATTTTTTTTTCCAATATCTGTCCAATTGTTAGAGTTTCAAAAAAGCTGTTTTTTATGGAGATGAGTTGTTAGCCCTTCGCCCAACCCCCAAGCTGGAGGATCACTCCTTATCGACTGTTTATTCAATCTTCATTTTCTTACTACGATTTCAAACTTTTTTCTTGTACTCTAGAACTTTGCAAGAGACTCAAACTTCCCTCTCCCTCCCACTTAAACGTGTGAATTCGATACATGCAATATCTTAGGAATACCCTAGAACTTTTTCCACCACTTCTACTGGCTTTTGGAGCAGCAGCACAAGCTAAGTGAGTGCATGTAGCAGACACGCACTCCAACGCACGCCGAGGCGTTGTGCGAGCCAGGCAGTCCTGCGCCTCCAGGCAGCCTGTTGCTGGAGTTGCGCCGCATGGTCGCACGCATGCGCGCGCAGATGGGGGCGTGGCCTCGCCTTTTGATGCCGCCGCGGGATGAGTCAAGTAGGAGGGGCCGCTGTTGATGGACAGCTGCCGTGGCCACGCCCACGGGGACACGCGATGACGGTTACGCGGGGGAAGGGGTTCGAGGAGAGTGAGGGACTTTTGTTTGTTGTGTACTCTTCCCTGTATTACATTATATAACGTCATCAGAGGGACGCAAAACACCTGGAAAAACCAATCTGGCAACACCTCCTTTGATCTACTCTCTCTTCTTCCTACATTCAAAATAAAATAGGCAGACATATTTTTATCTGCTGATTCTCGTTCCACTTATATATAAAAAAACAGTCTTAGTTGACGTCATTCAGAGGTCGGCAGACACCAAAGTGAATAGGAAATGCGGTAGAGTTTGACTATGTTACTTGATCAAAAACTTCGATGTAACGTTGTAAAATTATTCGCACAGTTTGGGACAGACCTTCTTGCAGTATTCCCACATTTTGTCACAAATTTATAAATTGTGCATAGATATTTTATAATAATTTCATAATTAACAGTAAACTTATAGATAACAGTGCTATACTATCGTCACAGCGCTAGAATTTTGTAATACTGTATTATTATTATTATTATTATTATTATTATTATTATTATTATTATTATTATTTTTACTATTACTATTATTATAGACTAATTTATTATTAGCCTATTATTATCATCATCATCATTATCATCATTACTATAATCGTTGTAAATTCAGTTTTGAAACCATTTTTAATTCAGACGAATACACAAATCAAAATTTATAAAACTCTTGCCCGACGCAGTTTCATCTTACGGATGCGAGGCTTGGACCATTAAAATTCAATTCAACCCAATTTATTAAGCCATTAAACATATAGTGATAGGCTTCGTCCCAATACAGAAGGGAGGGAA
The DNA here is from genome assembly GCF_040183065.1 of Periplaneta americana. NCBI lineage: Eukaryota > Metazoa > Arthropoda > Insecta > Blattodea > Blattidae > Periplaneta > Periplaneta americana. The sequence continues at coordinate 164,086,246 of NC_091119.1, forward strand.
AAAAACATAGATTTGAAATTACACATATAATTGAAAACAGTAAAGTTTAATTAGAATGAAAATACAAAAAATTTTGAAACTCTAAAATTAATGAAAACACTTCACTCTTAATGTAATAATTGTAACTAAATGTAGGCCTAAATAACTTTATTTATTAAAAAACAATTTCATATGAATTTATGTTAAGAAACTCATCTTCAGAGTAGAAAGGATTAATTATAAAATCTAGCTTTGAAACTATTGGTTAGTAACTTACAATATTGACTGGGAAGCTTATTACACAATTTCATCCCCATGACAGAAAATTTGTACTAGTTTTATGTAATCTACAGTATGGAATATTAATTTGTTCACTATTTCTAATTTCATGATCATGTATATTGGCTATTAATGAGTAATTGTCTATATTTTGTCGAGTGTAAAGGACTAGGTCGTATATAAGTTATATAAATTCATGACAGTTGATACCTGTGATTGTTTCAAAAGAGGTCGACAATGTTCAAGATAGTTTGATTGACATAGAATTCTAATGGGTTTCTTTTGCAAAATCAAGACACTCTCAATTTTGCTACCATTTCCCCAGAAAATTAAGTCATACCTAATTATCGACATTAAAACACCTGAATCCCCAAGAATAACCGCTGACGAGTCACAAACTGGGACCCCCAAAAGAAATTATGATATCCTGATAGAGCTCACAACCAAACCAATATTACAATTTGCAAACAATCAAAGAAAAAAAAATGACACCAGAACCTACGCCTAATATCACAAAACAAAATATGTTTGAAAATTTGGTACACGAAAGTAGGCCTATCCCCGACTTATTTATTATGACAGAAGATACAGTAATCATATTCTAATTTCTAAAGAGATTTTGCAAAGAAGGTGCCCAAGAATTTAGCCTATCACTGAACAGCTCCTAGGCCTATATAAGTGAGAAAGAACAATGTCATGCACTCTGAAGACCGAGACAGTGACTAGGCCTATTGTAATCTGTACCAAAGTATGTAAGTAGAACATTGAATAATAGAAGACTTCGCAGATAGGCAATGACCTATTTATTTCGACTAAGGCCCGTAACACATTTGAAGAGTTTTCGCTAGCGAGAAATGTGTTGCGAGAAAGAGGCGAAGAGCCTTCCTCCACACACTTGGCGAGTTCTCGCTATCACAGATCACACTTCGCTGTGATCATCTATGCACTGCCTTCATGCAGAAAGCATTTTTCTGATTATAGTAATCACTCGTTGTGGGAAATATTACAGGTTATTTATTTACGTATATTGTCGTACTTAAATACATAGGCTATCCTGTAACTATATTTTCGTACTTCACAAATTATGTACGAGCGCTACAATGTTGAATCTGAATAGATTCAGCTGATGAGGAAATGGAGTTATATGAACATATTTTGTTATAGTAGGCCTAAAATTAAAGCCAGAAATATCTGGACATCACATTGTATCTCACGAAGATAAAGGCGAGTTTTGGACACTGGTTTCGATTTGGATGATGATGATAGGCGTTATTTCAGGTTGAATAGACCTCAGTTTTTTGTCTTCATGATATGATAGAGGATTCTTTGCTATGTTCTGATTAAAATCATGTAAACTGTTAAGACATATAGATACATTATTTCAAATGTTTAATTAATATTATTAAATCTCATCAAAATAAAATATAGCCCTATTTATTCTAAGATAATCTGATATTTGTCTCCAGATTTCTTCTTTAAGTTTCGTGTTTTTATAGTTTTCATCCCGTGTATCATATAAATAGGCCTACGGGTGACATCGTACAATTTCGATAAGTTTCTGACTGCAATTATCAGCCATCTTTCCTCATTTTCAAATAAAAACAATACAATTCATCGCCACCTGTGATATCTTTTCCTACATTCAATCGTCATAAAGAGTATAAATGTCAAACATCTTTGATAAATGTGTCAAGAAAATTTCACTGAGCTACCGATTCCAGCGAGAAACTCGCGCGAGGTTTTTGCCTCGAATGAGAATCTCTTCCAGTGTGTGGGCGTCCATTTGAATCCATGTTATCAATCTTTGAATTTTCTCGCAACACTTTTCTCGCTAGCGAAAACTCTTCAAGTGTGTTACGGGCCTAATACGGAGAAAGAGTCCCGTAATGCTATAATTTCACCTTAGTTAAAGAAGTAGGGCCTACCTAAATAACTCACTTATGACTATAATACTTAATCCTTAAAAATTATTGCGAAAGAAGCAGAGGATAGTATTTTTATTTAAATTGCAACTCTGTTTATTTTGTCCGGGGTTCTATTTAAGTTACTATTAAACTTTTCAGTTTTCACTTTGCAATGTTCATTTTTCATTGCAGTTTCTGTTCTACTATCGCTTTTCAAAACTGGTTCACAAAGTGAAAAGTGAAAAGAAAAAGTAGAGGAAACTTTTCAGATAAGAGGCCTAGGCCTATTAGTTTTGTTCGGCTATTACAATAATTTTAAAAGTGCAAAGTCATATGTTGAGAAATGAATGGGATTTGCCATTAAGGTTAAATTCATTATAGGCTACTCAATAGGCTATACATTTTTTTTGTTTTGGAATCAAAATAATTTGGAGATGAAATAAGTCTGATAAGAAGAGAACATTTAATTTAAGTGAGCAAGAACCCAAAAAAGAATAGCTATATAGGCCAAAAACAGGATATATTAACTCATTTAGACCCAAAATATGATGATAAAATTAAAAACGGTCTTAATGTAATATAAATTTTATTGTTTAGGTTATATTAGGACAGAAAACTGAAAAATTCCAAATTTCACATATGAATAGAGCGAAAAAGACTGTCTTATGTATAGAACATTGGGATGACACGTTATAATAGGCCTATATTTCGAATTAGTCTTATAATAAAATTTTTCAGCATAACGTCACATATTATTGAAATTGCAGACATAGTGGATACCGGTATATCATTAAATTATTTTAAGGAAAAACACAATTTTATCATATTATAAGTTACTAATTGCGGGAACTTGACTTTTCGTCATTCACCAAGTTTTTACCATGTTATAAAAATACTGATAACAAAGTGTAACAAATATAAATGACACTCGGGAGGAAATTAAACACAGAATAGATATGGAAAATGCCTCTTATTATTCGGTTGAGAAACTTTTATCATCCAGTCTGCTGTCAAAAAATCTGAAAGTTAGAATTTATAAAACAGTTATATTACCGGTTGTTCTTTATGGTTGTGAAACTTGGACTTTCACTTTGAGAGAGGAACATAGGTTAAGGGTGTTTGAGAATAAGGTGCTTAGGAAAATATTTGGGGCTAAGAAGGATGAGGTTACAGGAGAATGGAGAAAGTTACACAACACAGAACTGCATGCATTGTATTCTTCACCTGACATAATTAGGAACATTAAATCCAGACGTTTGAGATGGGCAAGGCATGTAGCACGTATGGCGAATCCAGAAATGCATATAGAGTGTTAGTTGGGAGGCCTGAGGGAAAAAGACCTTTGAGGAGGCCGAGACGTAGATGGGAAGATAATATTAAAATGGATTTGAGGGAGGTGGGATATGATACTGGATTAATCTTGCTCAGGATGGGGACCAATGGCGGTCTTATGCGAGGGCGGCAATGAACCTCCGGGTTCCTTAAAAGCAAGTAAGTAAGGAAGGAAGGAAGGAAGGAAGGAAGTAAGTACTGATAACAGAATACAACAGCACCAAATTCCTAGTACAAAAAAGAACGGACAAGTCTAAAATTTTACTTTTCACACTTCTTAGTCACTCACAGTTAATGATAGGACCTATGTTTTAAAACACTTAACACAGAGACTTTTTTACTTATATTTTATACAAATTGTAGCTGGTTTCCTCTTGAGGCACAATCCGCAATGTGACTGTTTTCCAGAAGGATTCTTTCCAATATAGCTAATTTGTCCTAATTTGTCATATCTAACATCCTTAAGGCCTTTTTCTTCAATTGTCTTGGTGTCATATTAGCCTACATAATAAAAGGTACGTAGCAAGCCTGCAAGATCAGCAGACTCTCACAACAAATTCATTCTAGAAATTACAAATAGAAAATTTTACAAAATAATACTTACTCTCTGCAGAACATCAGAAAATCGTGGGTCCCGAGTTCAATTCTGTTCTAGAATATGATCTACGTTAGGCTATCTTCTGTCATAATAAATAAGTCGGGAAAGGCTTACTTTCGTTCACCAAATTTTCAAACATCTTTTGTTTTATGATATTAGGCATAGGTTCTGGTGTCATAAAATATTGTGGAGAGGTACGAGTATCTTTTATTTTTTACCATTTGGGTAGTGGTATGTTCTGATTCAATCCAGATAATTGCCGAACACGATCTTAAGTCATTACTTTGTCAGTATTAGGTGTTTTAATTTCCTCGGTAATGCCACTCAGACTAGGAAGTTGAGTATTTTGAGTATTTCCGCCATCTTCTGATTCGGATTCTATCAGTTCTATGCTGAAGGTCTGATACAGTCAATGTCTCCATATAAGCAATAGCTTCCTTCGGGGTAGAGAATTCCCGCCTTATTTTCTGCTTCATGTTTAAGATAGAGTAAAAAAAAAAGTTTGGTTACATAAAACCCACCCGAAAGAAAGAAAGAAAGAAAGAAAGAAAGAAAGAAAGAAAGAAAGAAAGAAAGGAAGAAAGAAAGAAAGAAAAAAGAAGGAAAGAAAGAAAGAAAGGAAAAAAAATATATATATATCTCATTTATTAGACCCAATGTCCTATAACCTTACTTCACATGGCTGTAGGTCCATTTATAATTTCAGAATAAATAGGCTATAAATTTTATAATTAACACCTACGAAGTTCTAATACATGGTGAACTATTCATATCCTCACGCAGGAGAGACAAAATAAATAATTATCTATACACACTTGCAGACATGATGCAGTTATTTTGCAGTTGTCTTCTACAATGGAGCTAATAATGGTGAAAAATTAATGAATAACGATATTGTTGATAGGGTGTTGATTTAAAGATTCATGGAGCTTGTTGAATGTTAATTTAAGAAAAATTCAAGAAAGAACACTGCCTAAGATATTATTATTAAGTAGACTTACTGTTTTTGCGTCTTATACATATGACAATGGGTCTAAAAGGTAATCTAAGTTTGTCTCAATTCCGTGAATGTTTTCGAATTACGCCAACTCAGGCAGATTAGCCTAAGAACTATGTTACTGAAAGAATTTGACCTATTATAGAACCAAAAAAGAAGAATAGTTAATCTTTTTCATCTAAAGAACAATAATTGGTAGGCCTATAATTATTAATTTGTCTTCATTGGCTAGGAAATGGAATACAACAATAATGGAGTTGCAATTGTATTGTATTGTATTGCATTTATTTACATTCCATGGTATTCGTACATGGCTTCACAGCTAAAATATGGAACGTGTCAAAAATCTTTACAGCACTACGAAGTCTTAATTGTAGTCACAGTCTAGTTGAAATACTGTAGGCTATATACAGAAGAGTTTTACACTATAACTTAAATTACTAGTATAACACAAAGATTTAGTATCAATGCTTAGGCCTAATACAAGACAGAAATATTCATGAAGTGTTGTTGCACGTATAGAATAGAAGGCGTGAGAAATTAGGTACTTCTTTAATTTAGCTCTAAATAATCTTATGTTTTGAGTTTGACTTTTTATATCCATAGGGCGGTTATTAAAAATTTTTACTTACATATAGGCCTAACGTACTGTCGGCGTGGTTGGCGGAGTTGGTACAGCGCAGGCCTTCTATTTCCGAGGTTACAGGTTCTATCCTGGGCCAGGTCGATGGCTCATGTCAGTAGATTTACTGGCATGTATAAGAACTCCTGCGAGACAAAATTCCGGCACACCGGCGACGCTGATATAACCTCGGCAGTTGCGAGCGTCGTTAAATAAAACATAACATTTTTTTATAACGCACTCCTGTTTGATAGCACGATAGACTTGCGCTGGAGTATGAACGTCATTTTTTGACGGGTATTTGTGCTATGAACTGTTGCATTAGTTAGGCCTACAAAGTTTTTACAAATACATACGAGGAAATTTATTAATGAAAAAATATTCTGACATGCCGTGGGCATTATTTGTAATTTTTTGAAAATGCTCCTACAGGATTCCCTAGATTTGGCACCTAGGCCTATTATTATTCTAATTAGGCCTACTCTTTTTTGTAGTAGAAATATACCGTTACTATCTGTAGAATTTACCCGGAATATTATTCCAAAACTCATTACCGAGTGGAAACATCCGAAGTAGTATATATTGTTTTTAAAATTATTAACTTATTACTGATATTACTGATATGCAAGCTTCTCCTATAAATTTCGCTTCAAGTGACACTATTGATTCTTTCTCTGTAGTTCTACTCTTCATATAGACCTAATATATACTTCTTGAAAGCAGTCTCTAATTTATGGAGGAACAGAAAAATCTTTCATGTTGAAAGACTGAAAAGTTTGAACACTAACCTGGAGCCTAGTCCACCATTAATTTGGCAACGTCGCAACATTTCAGGTTTCTAAAGTTGTAAAGTGAACAAGTTTACTGAAATTGACTTAGACTTTACCTCAGACTGACCCAAGGCTGTGCTCGAGCCATTAACAAGTGATTTTTAAGGAGTGGTAAGGTATATCCCGCCGATCCTGCTGATGGGAGACATCTACAATCCCTTACCTACTAATAATGAAAAATTCCAAACCTGACCGAGATTCGAATCAGGACCGTCTCCGTTACAGACTGAAGGTCTGACCATTCAACCACCGAAAGGGACTGTACTCTTAAATAACATATAAATCTATTAGTATTCACTTCATAAATATTTTCTTTCCTATTGAAGTGTTGCAAAAAGTAGGGCCTACTATGTGACGATTTGAGTGATAAATGTGTACCCACTTAAATGTGTGACGAAAGGATTCATAATGTGCCGGAATAACCGACAGACAGAAGTTGCCTGGTGAATGGATGCAGGGATGTATAAGAAATAGCGCGCGAACGACCTTCAATTTTTTTGCATGCTACCTGGCTGCAGTAAACTTATTAGGCTACGCCTACATGCTGTAGGTCTACAGATAGCAGCGACCAAAAGACAAGGGTGAAAGAATTAACATTATGAAGCTGAGATGGAATAACTCCTTATACTTTTGTTTACACATTTTAAGTAAATCTAATACAATTATTTCACAGCAGAAGATGTTATATAATACGATTTTGAATAATTAACAATAGGCTATATTTCTAATAAGTAAATTAAAATAAGGAATGAATAACTTAAAAATAACTACGTTTACGTAAAAAACTTACTTTCGAAACTGTTGGGGTATTATATCATTTTCGTCATAATAGCAATACTCCTATGCGAAAATCTTTTATGGGGTTAGGTACAGCTTATAGCAGTAAAATTTTTGGGAATATTCAACATTTTTTTCCTCCATTACTGTATCTTGTACAATAATGAAAATTGGTATGTGTAAAACACTGTCCTGCTATATGAAAAAAATATTTTTAAGATTGAAAAAAATTATTTACTTCCCCCCCCCCCCAAAATTAATTTTACTGTGCAGTGATGAAGCATTTCCCACATAACTCACAAACTATCCAACATTCTGTGATGAAATTTTTTGTGTGTATTTATGCATGTTATATCTACAATATGGTGCAGGATTACTTCTCTGACTTTGATAGATTGTCTGATAAAAATAAATTAATTTAAGAAATGGTCAAGTATCAGTACTTTCTTCTAACACAAAATAAAAAAAAAAATATATATATATATATATATATATATATATATATTACTTATTAAGAAATGTAGTTGAAAGAGCATGGATTGTAAACACGAGTTTCAGTAATAAAATAAAACAGAGAGAACATGAAAAATTTAACAAGTTTATGAATTATGAGGGAAACGCTTCATCACTGCACAGTAAATTTTGTAAAAAATATATATATAAATAATTTTAAAAAAATCGTAATAGTGTTAACTTAGTACATTCAGTTTCTGATTAATATAGTGAAGGTTGAGAGTAGTATACTGTAGAGCCTACTTAGTAGACTGCACACTTTCTTAATCCTTTCTATCTTCCTCACTTCTTCTCTATGTACATTTTAATGGTTTTCAACTGTCTTTCGTGCCTCATCTGTGTCCAAGTTAAAATCTCTGCTGTGAATTCCTCAATGAACTTTTTCTTGGCTGCTTTCTTTGCATTTCTGCCACAATATTTTTTTACAGTTTCTATAATCCAGAGACCTTCGTGAGTTTTATACATCTCCAGAAACTGAAATATTTTATCATTAGGGCCTATTTCATTTACTACTGTTTCCTGTTACTTTTACCTTCTCAGTGCAACAGAAAAACAGTCAGCTGTTAATCTAACGCTCTTAAAACAGCCGTTAATTTAAATTATGGCGCTTTTTCCCTTGAATTCAAATTATCAAGTGACGTTCACACTCAAATTGTTTACAGTGTCATATCAAGTCAAGTAAAACGTAGAAAGGGATCCAACTTCACTTGAAACTTGAATTCAAGCTGGTACTTGACTTCAAGCCAACTGGAAATATAGTTCACGCTTTTTAAGTTCGTCGAATCAAGTGACTTCAATTGAAGTTACTTGAAAAGTGTAAACAAAATTTCAGGGTATGATCAACGAAATCGGGTCAGTTTTAGAAATTTCCTGGTAATCGCCAAATGAGAAGTACTTTCCTCCATTTATCCGTAACTACGAGAACTCCGTTTATAACTTGAAGTGACTTTATACCGAAGGCAGTGAAAAGGAGGGAACGGTTCGTCTAAGTATTTTCGTATAGGCTATAGGCCTAATAGTTATTTATGCTGCAATTTCGTAAAGATTCTCTTTTTTTTGGCACGAGTGTAAAGTTCGCCTCGTTTCACAAACACACGAGGGCCAAAAATATAACTTTATGAATGTGTAGCATATAATAATTTTTGTGCGAGATCGTGCGTATTTGCTTGTTTTCCGCACAGAACCAATACGCGGTAAGTGTGAAATACCACATTCAGTATTCCCAACGTAACACACATAACAATTTCCCTCTTCTTACCGCTTAAGCGCGACATTCATTTTACTGCTTTAGGCTTTTAACATATTATTTTTAGAGACGTTTAACATAGTAATAATTATAAATTGGAAACTTACCACTGCAATTTCAACTAAATTGCAATGTTAATTATTGCTTTTAAATATTTGCAAAAATTAAGTAAAGTCTACTACTCCACGAAACTTATTGCATTCCTGATACAAGTAACATTAAGGAAGCCGTGAAAAAATCAACAAGATTCCAGATGCCGATGTTATTACTGCAATATGTTATATAAATAATGTTGTTAAAATATTAAAATGAAAAATAAATCATTACATAACCTTACCGTTTGTTTTAAGTTCGCATTTATAGACTGGGGGAAAAAAAAGACAGACGTATATCACGGCCTGCTGGAGTATAGTAAGCACAGAAAACATTTTATAGCAACAATGTTGAAGAAAGATCTTTTGGTTTTCCGAAGTTGCCGTCATTGAACAGAAACCAACATGGAGATTTCATTGCAACTAATTAGAAATTCGTCTTTCAGCTATGTAATAAACGATCTTCGCACAAAATAATGTACGATACACGAGCGGTATGTTTGTTTTCATGTTCTCGGAAATTAAAAAAGCTCAACTACGTTTCGCTTTTTCAATCTTTCCCTCGACCATGAAAACGTCCACATACCGCTCTTGTAACGTATATTACTATTCTAGATAGCACAAATTTTCATTAAATAGATATTTCAAGCTGGAGAGATTATAACATCACAATGTCATAGCCGTATAAACTTTCGGATTGATGGTAATATCGCAAAAAAAGGGGGGGGGACTTTGGGATCAAAACATTTGGTTGAGTGAGACAGGTGCTGGTTTTACGGCAATTGGTTACCCGGTATAGGCTAATTGTAGATCTATAGGAGTAGCTATAGATATAGAATCGGAAAAGAGTAGCTATAGCGCATATTAACTTCAATTACCCTTATACTTCTATGTATTTTTTTTATTTAACCATTGGAGTGTGTCCGTACCAAGCATGGACGCTATTAGATCGATTGAGTCATTTCAGACAACTCCTTACTCTTTACTCCATCTTCCCCGGCTGGTGAGACTAGCCTATCTAGATGACATTCATAGGCCGAAACTGGAATGGTTGAATGTGGCTGATAGATTTTTTGGGGAACTGTAACAGCTTCAAGAAAATCATTTTCAATTATGGTAAATCAGACCTGCTTATTTTATTACATTTACATTAAGAATTGAAGGGTTCAGAACCATAGTGGGTCAAGCGTCATTTACTGAAACCGTAAAAAACAAGGGTTAAAATGGAGTTATCAACAGTAATCTCACTAGACGTTTTGATTTATCTAGAGAAAATCAAAACTCGAGTGGGATTTAATTGACTATTACACGATTAGAAGAAAGTATATAAAGAGTAGAAGTAACGAAGTACTCCAATACAATAAAATATTAATTGACTTACGAAAATACAACTGTCTTCAAATGTATTATTGTACCATCTCAACATTACAAATATTACGCTAGATGCATGCTAGATGGCAGTAGTGAGCAATGCCTTCTCGTCGAGAAGTTCTCGATCTATTATACACGATGGCAATGTTACTAGTCAAGAAGACTTTGTTGATTCAGTTTTATTTTCATTAAAATGCAACATTCCACTTCAATTATCTGAATCCCAGTAATCAACGTCACTTGACAGATGATTTTCAATAAATCTTAATATTAAACAATCTCTGTTACGTGACTATCCAAAATATCATAGTAGAAGCTAGCCTATAACATAACCTAACTAATATACGTGTTAGAAAAGTTTTAATTAACGACGATGACATAAAAAATAAACATGAATAATTTTAAAAGGAATAATTATTGAATGTACAATTTTCAAATTTGAATGTGGTTGGTGGTTCAATTGATGTTATATTGGACATGTGCGTAATAGAAGTGGAACTCGTTGATTTAGGCGTACATGGTGTATTCAACTTATTCAGAATTTCCGAATGAATAATTTTAAAAGGAATAATTATTGAGTGTACAATTTTCAAATTTGAATGTGGTTGGTGGTTCAATTGATGTTATATTAAACGTGTGCGTAATAGAAGTGGAACTCGTTCATTTAGGCCTACATGGTGTATTCAACTTATTCAGGATTTCCGAATGGTGCTCTTCATTTATTTGTAAATCGGATTTCAGAAGATGCATAGGTATGATCAGTGATTTTTATTAATTCTTGTTCTTGCATGCCAATGCGAGTCATATTTGAAACTACTGTGCATCGACTGGAGTGGTTTGTAATTTTATATATAGGCCTATATATATATTTTTTTTTGACGTCCAGATCAGCGCAATTTCAAATGTTGGCAAACAAAGAAACAAATGCTAGGGACGCGATAAAATTAAACAAATGCTAGGGACGCGATAAAATTGTACGATAAGCAGCCATGATTGGTTGAAATACGTCCTTTCGTACCGTTTTATTGGTCAAAAGTAGTATGACGTAGTAAGAGTGTAATAGTCATCATAATTCAATGGAAACATATAGCAAGTAATATCAAGTATACACATTCAAACTAAATGATATGTCAATCTTCATTAAACTACGGTATTCACTTAACTTTAATCCTCCCTTTCTCCGTTTTAATATATGGCGCTTGGACTACTATGCCTCTGAACCCTTCAATTATTGAATCTGCTCCAAGACTTAACTTATTCTGTTTGTAATGGTCAATGGTCATATATTTCTCTTAGTAATCCAATTCCTAACCCATAGTCTATTGAACAACACTTCTTCCATTTCTTCAATATCGTTTTCATTTCCCTGTCACGGAAGCTTGCTACTACAGAAATTCCTATGTGCACAACTTCATTGGACGTCATTTTATCTTACTTGAAAATAAAATAACTTTAATACGTCTGAACTGCAACTTGAATTCCAGTTACAGTAGAACTTGGTTATAGCGACCTCGTTTTGTGCGACACCTCGCCTATAACGTCTAATATTCTGTGGTCCCAACTAATTCCCCATAAGACATAAGGGAGAGTCGGGTAGTATCGGACATCGGGTAGTATCGGACAGTGCGTTTCTTTCATCTACCACAATATGGTAGTACCTGAATGACATGGTTACATTTCTCTATGCGACATCACAGAAACGTAACCGTGTCAATCAGGTACTATCATCGTGTGGTAGATGAAAGAAACTCACTGTCCGATATTACCCGATGTCCGATACTACCCGACTCTCCCCTATGCTTTTCTATCTTGCTTAATACGACAAACGTATATGCGTCTACCTCGCATATAACGTCATTTTCAACCTCAATTTGGAATAAGATTTGCTAAGAACCAAAGCATTTTAAGAAATATTTTGTTGAAGTCTGTCCCCTTCTGTCATAGACCTCTGGAATGCAGGGGGATTCCCCACCCCATTGTAACCTGCCCGAATTCATGCGGTATTAGATCAGTTTCGACAGGAAGTTTTCACTAAGTGCACGCATTTTAACGCAGTATGATCACTAAAAGAAGTGAGTGTCGCTTTAGAAGTCATTAGAATTATGAACATGTTCTATGAAGCTAGGGAAGGGAGCAGTGAAATTGCAACTGAAATTATGAACATACAACGTAATTTAGAAAGTGTGTATTGGGCAAGTAAGAAACAACAGAGTAAAATGACTGATTACTTCACTTCTAAGTAAAGTAGTTTGATGAGTACTAAACAAACTGTTTTAATACAGAATACTGTATTTATAATTGTAGACCTACGTGTATTTTATTATCTTCATGATAGGCTTAAAAGTCAATACATAAATCTAAAATAAGTCTAATTATTAAGTTTGTTATTTTTGATTTTCTACCTAACTACAAAAGATTGATAATGTGAATCTTGGTTACTACGACACTCGTTTATAACAACATAATTTTTAAGGTCCCTTGGATGTTACTATTAAATACGAGAAAAATTCGAACCGGCACCGGGAATTGAACACAGGACCTCTCAGCTCTGCGCGCTGAGCGCTCTTACCAACTGAGCCATGCCGGGACACGATCCACGGCGCCGGCCGAACCTCTCTCGTAATGTTATTTTACGGCCTTACTGCCTGCACTTGAGACGAAACACTTCATATAACTTAGGTATGCAGGAGCGCATATTTAAATGACTTTGTGGCCATATTCGACATCAGTTTCATGACAACTGCTAACGGTTTAATACATCAAATATTCATATGTATGAGGTCTCGCCCACCTCATTGAATATTACATGACTAATATGAATTAGTATATTGTATTATTACTATTAAATACGAGACAACTGCAGTTGTCATGAAACTGATGTTGAATATGGCCACAAAATCATTTAAAATATGCGCTCCTGCATATATGACGTGTTTCGTCTCAAGTGCAGGCAGTAAGACCGTAAAATAACATTACGAGAGGGGTTCGGCCGGCGCCGTGGATCGTGTCCCGGCATGGCTCAGTTGGTAAGAGCGCTCAACGCGCAAAGCTGAGAGGTCCTGGGTTCGATTCCCGGTGCCGGTACTAATTTTTCTCGTATTTAATAGTAATAATACAATAGACTAATTCATATTAGTCATGTAATATTCAATGAGGTGGGCGAAACCTCATACATATGAATATTTGATGTATTAAACCGTTAGCAGTTGTCATGAAACTGATGTCGAATATGGCCACAAAGTCATTTAAAATATGCGCTCCTGCATATATGACGTGTTTCGTCTCAAGTGCAGGCAATAAGGCCGCAAAATAACATTACGAGAGAGGTTCGGCCGGCGCCGTGGATCGTGTCGCGGCATGGCTCAGTTGGTAAGAGCGCTCAGCGTGCAGAGCTGAGAGGTCCTATGTTCGATTCCCGGTGCCGGTACTAATTTTTCTCGTATTTAATAGTAATAATACAATAGACTAATTCATATTAGTCATGTAATATTCAATGAGGTGGGCGAGACCTCATACATATGAATATTTGATCCCTTGGATGTCTTTATAACCAAGTTTTTTTTATTTTTTATTTATTGGGTTATTTTACGACGCTGTATCAACATCTAGGTTATTTAGCGTCTGAATGATATGAAGGTGATAATGCCGGTGAAATGAGTCCGGGGTCCAGCACCGAAAGTTACCCAGCATTTGTTCGTATTGGGTTGAGGGAAAACCCCGGAAAAAACCTCAACCAGGTAACTTGCCCCGACCGGGATTCGAACCCGGGCCACCTGGTTTCGCGGCCAGACGCGTTGACCGTTACTCCACAGGTGTGGACTTTATAACCAAGTTCTACTGTACTTGAAATCACGTCGAAAAATCGAAAGAGAATTGGGAGGACAAATTTAAAAGGTACGCAAAACGCGTCCTTGTAAGGGGTTGGGGGCTGTAAAAAACCAAATATGTGAGCTCCAAGCCTGTTGGCCACTAGTCTCACTCCGGGTTACGCTGCTCCACTGGAGGAACTCTAGAAAATTTTGAAGGGGAAGCCGAAATTGGACGTAACCTCTTAGGTACCACATACGCGAGGGGGACTGAGATTTGATCAAGTGATCACGGAACGGGAAGAGGAAGAGCTGGCTGTGTTTGCCGTTAGGATGGCAAGACGCTGTCATCTATTGTTCGATGACAAAGCATGTGAAGGCCGTCGGAAGAAGCGCCGTGAAATCTAAATCTTCAATTTGAGAGGTCCCTGTCCTTTCAAATTGCGACTAATTGAGTGACCTCGTATATTTAATAGACAATTTATAGGTTCTGAACTAGGGCATAATAAAAGGGAATATATGTGGGGAAGGGCATATAGGTCCGTGGCCCATTTCTTATAGGGCTCATCCCGACATTTGTCTTACGCCTGAGGAAAACCACGGAATACCTTGGGCAGGATGAGTTGTCTCATAAGAAGAGACTAGCCAATTTGGCTATTATGTAGGAGGTGATTGTTGTCATGAGCCTTGTTGAATCGTCTCAATTTCGAGACCAGTCATTTGGCTATATGAAATCACGTGTATTTTATCGCCTTTTTAAAATGCTGAGTCCTCGGCGGAGATCCTTGCATCCAGCGTCCAGCACAGCACCGCAACACCACTGGGGCGGCAGGACGGGACCCGAATACCATCGCACCTTCAAATTGTGCACGCATCCGGGTTTTCGCCGGCAAAGAGTGGACGCACGCCAGCCCACCTGTGTAACTTTCATCTCGATGGACTGAATAGCGGCGCAGCATATCAATAGCCGCCACGATAGTAATGAGCGGGCGGCGGCAGGCTGTGAATCAACCTGTCCACAGGCCACAACAGCGCGCCGCTTATCACGGGCAATCTACCTCCGCGCTCAGTGTTTGTGCAGCGCGGCGTGAAATCGCATAGTGTCCTGGGTAAACCACGTGGCTCGATATGGACCATGTGCCCGTCGCACGATAGGCTGCTATCAGCGCTGATAACAAGCCGGGCCCCCCATTGTGTGCAGGGGGGGGGGCCGGTAACGCGCTCGTATCCGCCGTTTGTTGTACTGCCCAATCTCCGCAGCCATCTCCTATTATTGGAATTCCGCGCTGGGTTCACCCGGATGGTCGACTCTCTGGCCTCGCAACCGGGAGACCCGGCATCGAATCTAACGGCAATCTGTCTTTATTGAGGTTTTCCGCAGCTTTTCCCTGACAACCAGAGCTTCCGACCGTTCCTCTCGACTGCATTATTGTTATCACCGATGCCGTAATAATAGTAATAATAATCAACATAAACAGCCGATATCGCAAGCGCTGTACTCATCGATCACCCATGTGAGAGAGACGACTGAAACAAATGCGGAGAGATATGACGCGGCAACACGTGCAGCCGGGCATGTGAGCGGGCTGCATTGTTCTTACGAGCAGGCGACATACTGGGCAGTTCTTTCAAAAGAGGACTTTTCCGTTCCTAGTGAAGTACGGTGCCCAAAGAAATTGTTCCATATTATTTTACTGGAATCTTACGAAATATGGAATATGTAGTCTTTTTTCTTTCCTTTAAAAATTGTTGAATATTAGTTTATTTTCAAACCTATGAAATGTGGGATATATATTTTTCTCAAAAAATTGTTGCATATTAGTTTATTGAAAACTTATGAAATGTGGGATATATATTCTTTTTTGTCCTAAAAATTGTTGCATATTAGTTTATTAAAAACTTACGAAATATAGGATATGTATGATATTTTGCTCAAAAAATTGTTGCGCATTTGTTTATTGCAAACTTATGAAAAATGGGATATGTATTCTTTCTTACTAAAAAAATTGTTGCATATTAGTTTATTGCAAACTTATAAAATATGGAATATGTATTCTTTCTTTTTCCTAAAAAACATTGTTGCATATTAGTTTATTTTCAAACTTTTGAAACGTGGGATATATATTTTTCTCAAAAAATTGTTGCATATTAGTTTATTGCAAACTTATGAAATATGGGATATGTATTTTTTCCCCTAAAAATTGTCGCATATTACTTTATGACAAATTTATAAAATATGGAATATGTATTCTTTCTTTTTCCTAAAAAACATTGTTGCATATTAGTTTATTTTCAAACTTTTGAAATGTGGGATATATATTTTTCTCAAAAAATTGTTGCATATTAGTTTATTGAAAACTTATGAAATGTGGGATATATATTCTTTTTTGTCCTAAAAAATTGTTGCATATTAGTTTATTAAAAACTTATGAAATATAGGATATGTATGATATTTTGCTCAAAAAATTGTTGCGCATTTGTTTATTGCAAACTTATGAAAAATGGGATATGTATTCTTTCTTACTAAAAAAATTGTTGCATATTAGTTTATTGCAAACTTATAAAATATGGAATATGTATTCTTTCTTTTTCTTAAAAAAATTGTTGCATATTAGTTTATTTTCAAACTTATGAAATGTGGGATATATATTTTTCTCAAAAAATTGATGCATATTAGTTTATTGAAAACTTATGAAATGTGGGATATATATTCTTTTTTGTCCTAAAAAATTGTTGCATATTAGTTTATTAAAAACTTATGAAATATAGGATATGTATGATATTTTGCTCAAAAAATGGTTGCATATTAGTGTATTGCAAACTTATGAAATATGGGATATGTATTTTTTTTCCCTAAAAATTGTCGCATATTACTTTATGACAAATTTATAAAATATGGAATATGTATTCTTTCTTTTTCCTAAAAAACATTGTTGCATATTAGTTTATTTTCAAACTTTTGAAATGTGGGATATATATTTTTCTCCAAAAATTATTGCATATTAGTTTATTGAAAACTTATGAAATGTGGGATATATATTCTTTTTTGTCCTAAAAATTGTTGCATATTAGTTTATTAAAAACTTATGAAATATAGGATATGTATGATATTTTGCTCAAAAAATTGTTGCGCATTTGTTTATTGCAAACTTATGAAAAATGGGATATGTATTCTTTCTTACTAAAAAAATTGTTGCATATTAGTTTATTGCAAACTTATAAAATATGGAATATGTATTCATTCTTTTTCTTAAAAAAAATTGTTGCATATTAGTTTATTTTCAAACTTATGAAATGTGGGATATATATTTTTCTCAAAAAATTGATGCATATTAGTTTATTGAAAACTTATGAAATGTGGGATATATATTCTTTTTTGTCCTAAAAAATTGTTGCATATTAGTTTATTAAAAACTTATGAAATATAGGATATGTATGATATTTTGCTCAAAAAGTGGTTGCATATTAGTGTATTGCAAACTTATGAAATATGGGATATGTATTTTTTCCCCTAAAAATTGTCGCATATTACTTTATGACAAATTTATAAAATATGGAATATGTATTCTTTCTTTTTCCTAAAAAACATTGTTGCATATTAGTTTATTTTCAAACTTTTGAATTGTGGGATATATATTTTTCTCAAAAAATTGTTGCATATTAGTTTATTGAAAACTTATGAAATGTGGGATATATATTCTTTTTTGTCCTAAAAAAATTGTTGCATATTAGTTTATTTTCAAACTTATGAAATGTGGGATATATATTTTTCTCAAAAAATTGTTGCATATTAGTTCATTGAAAACTTATGAAATGTGGGATATATATTCTTTTTTGTCCTAAAAAATTGTTGCATATTAGTTTATTAAAAACTTATGAAATATAGGTATGTATGATATTTTGCTCAAAAAATTGTTGCGCATTTGTTTATTGCAAACTTATGAAAAATGGGATATGTATTCTTTCTTACTAAAAAACTTGTTGCATATTAGTTTATTGCAAACTTATAAAATATGGAATATGTATTCTTTCTTTTTCTTAAAAAAATTGTTGCATATTAGTTTATTTTCAAACTTATGAAATGTGGGATATATATTTTTCTCAAAAAATTGATGCATATTAGTTTATTGAAAACTTATGAAATGTGGGATATATATCCTTTTTTGTCCTAAAAATTTGTTGCATATTAGTTTATTAAAAACTTATGAAATATAGGATATGTATGATATTTTGCTCAAAAAATGGTTGCATATTAGTGTATTGCAAACTTATGAAATATGGGATATGTATTTTTTTTCCCTAAAAATTGTCGCATATTACTTTATGACAAATTTATAAAATATGGAATATGTATTCTTTCTTTTTCCTAAAAAACATTGTTGCATATTAGTTTATTTTCAAACTTTTGAAATGTGGGATATATATTTTTTTTCAAAAAATTGTTGCATATTAGTTTATTGCAGACTTATAAAATGTGCGATTCTTTTTTTTTTTGTCCTAAAAATTGTTGCATATTAGTTTATTAAAAACTTATGAAATATAGGATATGTATTATAGTTTGCTCAAAAAATTGTTGCGCATTTGTTTATTGAAAACTTATGAAAAATGGGATATGTATTCTTTCTTACTAAAGAAATTGTTGCATATTAGTTTATTGCAAAATTATAAAATATGGAATATGTATTCTTTCTTACTAAAAAAATTGTTGCATATTAGTTTATTGCAAACTTATAAAATATGGGATATGTATTCTTTCTTACTAAAAAAATGTTGCATATTAGTTTATTGCAAACTTATGAAAAATTGGATATGTATTCTTTCTTACTAAAAAAATTGTTGCATATTAGTTTATTACAAACTTATAAAATATGGGATATGTATTCTTTTTTTTTTTCCTAAAAAATTGTTGCATATTAGTTTATTGCTAACTAATGAAATGTGGGATCGCCTATGTATTCTTTTTGCTAAAAAAATTGTTGCACATTAGTTTATTGCTAACTAATGAAATGTGGGATCGCCTATGTATTCTTTTTGCTCAAAAATGTTTGCATATTAGTTTATTGCTAACTTATGAAATGTGGGATCGCCTATGTATTCTTTTTGCTCAAAAATTTTTAATGAAATGTGGGATCGCCTATGTATTCTTTTTGCTAAAAAATGTTTGCATATTAGTTTATTGCTAACTAATGAAATTTGGGATCGCCTATGTATTCTTTTTGCTCAAAAATGTTTGCATATTAGTTTATTGCTAACTAATGAAATTTGGGATCGCCTATGTATTCTTTTTGCTCAAAAATGTTTGCATATTAGTTTATTGCTAACTTATGAAATGTGGAATCGCCTATGTATTCTTTTTGCTTAAAAATGTTTGCATATTAGTTTATTGCTAACTAATGAAATGTGGAATCGCCTATGTATTCTTTTTGCTTAAAAATGTTTGCATATTAGTTTATTGCTAACTTATGAAATGTGGGATGGCCTATGTATTCTTTTTGCTTAAAAATGTTTGCATATTAGTTTATTGCTAACTTATGAAATGTGGAATCGCCTATGTATTCTTTTTGCTTAAAAATGTTTGCATATTAGTTTATTGCTAACTTATGAAATGTGGGATGGCCTATGTATTCTTTTTGCTTAAAAATGTTTGCATATTAGTTTATGCTAACTTATGAAATGTGGGATGGCCTATGTATTCTTTTTGCTTAAAAATGTTTGCATATTAGTTTATTGCTAACTTATGAAATGTGGAATCGCCTATGTTTTCTTTTTGCTTAAAAATGTTTGCATATTAGTTTATTGCTAACTTATGAAATGTGGGATGGCCTATGTATTCTTTTTGCTTAAAAATGTTTGCATATTAGTTTATTGCTAACTTATGAAATGTGGGATGGCCTATGTATTCTTTTTGCTTAAAAATGTTTGCACATTAGTTTATTGCTAACTTATGAAATGTGGAATCGCCTATGTATTATTTTTGCTTAAAAATGTTTGCATATTAGTTTATTGCTAACTTATGAAATGTGGGATGGCCTATGTATTCTTTTTGCTCAAAAATTGTTGCACATTAGTTTATTGCGAACTTATGAAATATGGGATATGTAGGCCTATTCTTTTTTTGGCTAAAAATTGTTGTACATTAGTTTATTGCTAATTTATGAAATATGAGCTGTCGTCGCTGCACCTCTAAAATCCGCTATATGTTTTTTAAAAGATTTTGCAAGAAAAAGAAAAAAGCATTGTCACTCTTAAGTGGCTTGATATCCAAAGCTATTTTCCGTATAATTTCATAATTTATCATTTATGATATACCTAGGCCTAATGATTGAAATTATATCGAAAGTAGCTTTGAAAATCAAGGGACTTAAGAGTGACAAAATCTTATTTTTTTTTACACACATAGGATTTTGGAGGCATAGCGACGATATGTATTATTTTTTTCTTAACACTTCAGCTAAAATGAATGTTGTTGGGAATAGCTATGGGGGGTTTCTCTTCACAATATCATGAGTCTATATGTTTAGATTATGAAATCATATATAGGCTAATTCAATTTCGTAAAAAATGGACATGTGTAGTTTCTCAATATTGTGATTCATTTGCTCTACAGATGTATAAACATCAGTGTTACGTTGTGAATTATTTCAATGAACGTCTTGGTTCTCTCTTGACAGTGATTCATAGCCTAATATACGCAAGTTTTCAAAAATATGTGTTGACAATGTTTGGGTCGTTGACATATGTATGCAAAAATATGTTTTCCAACATGTCATTATGGAGTGTAATTAGTTACCGCTGCCACCGGGTATTTAGTTACTCATTTGCAGTGTGAAAAAAAAAAACACACAATAAGTAGGCTATGTATGTATCCAATGTCTACCTACTTCACTTTACGTGATTCGGGTTTCGCATATTGCGGATAGATGGCAGAACTTTGACTCATTTTTCTAGTTGTACACCACTTCGGCTGGCCACACTGTACATCAGAGGTCTGCATCGGACGTTTTCGCTCGACCAAGTAGTTCATAGCATAATCCGAGAGGTAGCGCACATGTATGATGGGTAAAATTGTCGCGAGCGATAAATCCTTGAACGGTATAAGCCGAGCGTTAGGCATTCGTTCTTGTTACTAGCAAGAAGTACACTGTCAAAAATGGAGAGCGAGCTAGAAGATGTAGTGAAGTTGAAACTACTGAACAAGAAATACAAGTTAGGTCCTAAAGAAGGTATGAAGAGTGATGTGTGGGACAAATTCTTACTTGTGATACTTAGTGTATCAATCTTTGCGTCTGTAACAGTTGTGCAGCATGATTATTCGTTTTATTATATTTTCTGTGACGTTATCTCTGTACTAATTTTGTTATTAAACTACTGCTATATCAATAATATTTTGTAAAAAGTTTGTCGTAGTAGACCTATATAGGCGGAACACTATGTACGGACCTATCATATTATATATGTGGTAAATCAAATATTGAATAATTATTAATTAGCAATAATAACTGTATATCGAAGTTTTTCATACTATTTTATTTATAACTCCATGTTACTGTTTTGGTATGTTGCATTAGACGTTTGTCATAAATAAAGCCTTATTTTTACGGTGTAAGCAAAACATATGTGTATCTTATCTGTCGCCTTCCATACAAGATAAGACATGTCGGTAAGATGACCTTGTACTGTGCTTCTATTTATTACGAGTGTATCACGACAGACCTTATCTCACTCGAGGGTGCGACATTCGACCGAGTTCAAGCGAGCCATTTAACTCCAATGCAGCACTCTGCTGTACATGATCTGTATCTGTTGAGAGTTATGTCGTGTATTTGGGTGAGTGTATGTGTAAGTGTAGTGTCTGGAATGAGTGGAGATGATGAAGATGAGGAAGGAAGAAGGGGAAACCCGGTGCCGGCACGTAGCCTACTCCTGCCGAATAGCACCAAGGGAGCCGCCAGACTTAACATCCCCATCCGACGGACGAATCACTATCAACAGTGACATATGCATTTCTTCATATGCACTGCAGAGAGATTTGGGATTTAACTCAGGCATAATGTTGCACAATCTAGTGATAAGAAGTTGCGCACCTCCATCTCTCCTAGTCCCGAGGTAGAAATTAATATAATGAATTTTGTGAAGAACGATCCAGAATAACTAATGAACACCTTCGGGGCTGTTGCATTTTGCCATTGAATTTAAAATGTAATTCATTAAAAAATGTATTTGTGTGTCAATATATTCTATGTACCAGCCCTGAGCATAAGAGGGGAAGTAGAAGGGACGCAGTAACCCCCACCCATGTTCTTTTCGCTTACACCGCCTTATAAACAAAAGCAGAGTAAGGTTCTGTGCATCAATAGTGAATTTTAGGCGACCAGCGAGAGCTGAAAGTTCGTAAAAGCTTGATACAATCCATCACCGACCTTCCTATCCGCTCGTATCGCGCCGAAACATAACTATCTCGGCCGGGGAAGATGGAGTAAAAGTTAAGGGGTGGTCTACAATGACTCAATCGAGCTAATAGCGCCCAGGCCTGGTCTGTACACACTCCGCTGGTTGAATGAAAAAAAAATGCATGGAAATACAAGGCTAATTCAAGTTAATGTGCTATAACTATTCTTTGCCGATTCTATACCTATAGCTACTTCTATACGATTATACCGGGTAAACGATCGCCGTAAAACCAACACCGTCTCACTCAACCAAATGTTTGGACCCGAAAGCACCCTTTATTGCGATATTACCATCAATTCGGACCACAAGGGAAGATAATTGAAGATCTCCTGCACTAGACCACTGATGGCCAGTGATTTTAACAGAAGATTTAACAAAGATGTTGTTTCATCAACCTCTGTCAAAGTTAACAACTGTTTAAATCTCCCGTTAATTTAAGCGTCCATTATTCAACACTCAAATTTTAAGTTAAAATGGCAGCTAAAAACATATTTTCCAAGCATGTTATAATATGCAGATTATTTAAATGGTGAAAGAGAAGAAGGAATTATACCAAGACGACATGATTATCTTAGTTTACCTGAACAAGAGTTTCTGGGGAGATACAGAATATCTAAAATAGTTGCAGCAAACGTGTTACAAGAAATAGAAGATAGATTACAATACCCAACTAACAGAAACCTACCACTAACGCCTTTGCAGCAATTAGCCTAATCATTGATTTAATATTTTATGCTTCAGGCTTATTATTGGGGATATTCTAGGCATTTCAAAGGCAACTGCAAACTGAATGGTAAGTCGAGTAACTGTTGCCATTGCTAGTTTGAGATCACAATATATTGTGTTTCCAAGGGAAGAAGATCGTGATAAAATCATTGAAGCTATCAAGTGCAAAATTCGCCTTATCCAAAATTTAAAAAAAAATGAGTTACATATGGGATGTTGTACGTCTTGCAGCTTTCTATCTACTGATATAGTCGGTTTGTGCAAATCTTGTCTAATTCCTCTTGCATAGAGCTCAGAAAACTACTATCAAATGCAAAACTGTCCATATCCATAACGGTTTTTCCTGTTTTCTGACAAATCACTTTACCTGGATAAGGCGAGTTTTGCATTTGATAGCCTCATAGGCCTATATATAATAGCGCACTTCCCAGGAGTTTTGGGTGCAATAGACTGCACTCATGTTAAAATACAGTTGCCTGCGGGTAATAAGGGTGAAATATTCGGCAATCGAAAATAATATTTCTCAGTAAATGTACAAAATATGAGATCTGTTAACAAGGAATAGTGTTGCCAGTTCACCAGGGTTGCACATGATAGTACTATATTTAAAAATTCCCACATCAGACCAGAATACGAAATGGGAAGAATTCCTAATACTGGATGTTCATTTCAAAGTGTGTCATAACGTCACTGTTATGAATCAACGATTTGAAGCCAGTTTCAGCTTTTATGTCAGAGAAGTTGTCTATTAATCAAGGCGTTCAATCTGAACTTGAGAACGTGTACGGTATAACTTGAACGTCGTAGCAACAGATGGCGGTCTGTACTGTCTGTGTGCTACCATAACCTCTTTCGAACTGTATTTTGCGCGGCAAAGTCGTACGCAGGGTATTTGTTATCATCGGTTGCGTACAACATTCCACAATAAGTTACAAATCAAATGCTCCGTGACCATGTTGACCGTCGAAGTTAATGTCAACAAATACATAAGAAATCGTCTTAAACCTCTCCCCATATCCCGACAGTAAGAAAAAAACCCACGTCGGTACATGTTTCCAAACAGTTCACATTCCTGCCACTGCCGGCGTTACCGTACATAGGCTATCAGTAAGTACTCTTCAGAATGAACGCCGTACTTGCTAGCAAACTTCTCTAACGCATAGGTAATACACCTCTGCGGAAGTGTAGGAAGATTGAATTCTCTAAGCTCATCGACTAGCCCCATATGACGGCATACAGCGAGGCATGACACACTTTGAACTGAACACCCAGTAGAATTGTCTTAGGTAAAAATAGTTATCCCTTGAGGAAGTATTTATTAACACCAAATAACGCAGACTACATAATAGAAATAATTGAGGGAGTAAGAAGCAAAGGGGTAGGCCTATAGGTAAACTTCAGTTACTTTTGCGAAAATATTACTGATAATGTTTAAGGGGTTAGGTACAGCTTACAGCAGTAAAATTTTGGAAATATTCAATTTTTTTTTCCTCCATTACTGTATCTTGCACAATAATGAAAATTAGTATGTGTAAAAAACTGTCCTTCTGCTATACGAAAAAAATATTTTTACGATTTAAAAAAATTATTTACATTTTTTTATTTCAAAATTCAGTTCACTGTGCAGTGATGAAGCGTTTCCCACATAACTAAAAAAAAATTTCCAACATTCTGTGATGAATTTTTTTGTGTGTATTATTGCATGTCATATCTACAATATGATGCAATATCATTTGTCTATCTTTGATAGATTGTCTGATAAAAAAATTAATTTATTTAAAAAAATGGTCAAATATCAGTACTTTCTTCTAACAGAAAATAAAAAATATATAGTATTTATTAAGGAATGTGCTTGAAAGAGCATGGAATTGAAAATATGTGTTTGAACAATAAAAGAAAAGAGAGAAAACATGAAAAAGTTAACAAGTTTATGAGTTATGAGGGAAACGCTTCATCACTGCACAGTAAACTGCGACCATTTTGGACTTTGAAAAAAAATATATAAATAATTTTTTTAATCGTAAAAATATTTTCTTTTATTACAGCAGATGGACAGTGTTTTACACATACCAATTTTCATTATTGTACAAGATACATTAGGCCTAATGGAAAGAAAAAATGTTGAAATAATTCCAAAAATTTTACTGCTATAAGCTGTACCTAACCCCTTAAGTTTTCGTAAATTCCGTTAAGTTTTGATTTTAAATTACAATGTGTGATGTCGTTGAAGGATATATCCCTTTGCCACTAAATTTTTTCTTGCTTTAGCTTAACTTAGATGCACTTAACTCACTTTTTTAGAAATGTCACTTGAGCTCCTTTGCTTCTGATCCCTTCAATTCAAATCAGCGTCATATAAAACAAAACGCTAACGAAAAGCGTAATAATGGCAGCGTTCATAACAGTACCATACTGCTATGGCCTATTAGATTTTATACTTGTTTTTTTGAAAGATAGGACATGACAGTTAAGCGGCTGAGCTTGGAATTAGAGTGCCATGTTGCCAATATGGACTACCACGCTGCCAGCTGATGGAAGGTAGCAATTGTCGTTAAGACGGCTGACGTTAAAACATTCATTGACAATTGACGTGAAGGTAAGAAAACAATACAAAAATCGACAGAGAATCAAAGACGAAACGTACCAATGCTAACATTGTGCGCACAATAAATGGTGCCAAGAGTACTATTAAGCACTCGCCACGTGCGAACTGTAAGTTTAGCAACTCAACCGTTGTTACCATAGAAACAGGCTTACCACGCTATGTGATATTCAGTTCTTTTTCCGATCGCAACGCTCCTGTCATGTCCCATCTTTGAAAAAAAAAAAAAAAAAAAAAAAAAAAAAACAAGTAGCCTATACGTTCCAACCTGAAAAATATGATTTAACAAGAGTTATGTTAACAAAACCCTAACAGCTGTTGATGAAACGCGTAATATTTAAAATGACTGTTAAAAAATTAAATATTTGTTGTAGCATATTTAACGGAGGTTGACGAAACCGCCCATAAGACTACTATCCGATTTATAAAGGATGCGTCAAAAAGAACGGATGGAATTCAAACTATCGATACGCAACGAGGAGAGAGATATAGTGAGGGGGACCACGACTGTTGGGTCAGCCATAGAATGCAGTTTCAGTTGAGAATATGGTGTTGGTCTGGTGTACAACGTGCTTTCATCGTAGAGACATTTTTGAAAAATGAAGAGTCTGTGATCGCCACTCGGGACTCATTTCGACATCGGATGTCACGCTAGGATTCCAACTCGGAATACAATTTTGCGGTGGGTGGCTTCATTTCGTATCACAGGTTCAACATTAAAGAAGAAATCACCTGGACGAAATTCTATTGCACTGAGATTGTCCGAGGCTACGGTAAGATCTCGCGCCCTGCGACTTCTTTCTTTGGGACCATTTGAAGGCGTAAGTTTGTAAACATCGATCACATACACTGGACGAACTGAAGACAGCGATTCGAGAAGAAATCGTGGCAATTGCACCAGCTATGACTATGAAAGTGATTTTTGATTTGATGAATCATTACAATTTTCTTGCCATGTGAAATCCATCCGTTCTTTCTGACGCACCCTGTATTAGGCCTAGGCCTGTAAGGGTTTGTAAATCTGGTACTTGCAGGCCTGTACATACAGCAGCTTCACTGATATTCGATTACTAATCTATTTCATTGCTATACCTAAGAGTTGGTTTCGAGGTGCGAAGGTGTGCTCTGCGTAGGGCCCGAAACAGCGTCGTCGGCCGGCTTGTTATCGCTTCAGCACGAGATGAGTTATGCTTGTTAGTGCCGAAGCAGTTGATTCAACAAGAAACAAGTGGCAGCAGCAGCGGTATTGTGCAGACATTAGCTCAGCTGTACATAATTACAGGCATTGTTCGCGCGGCACCTGTTTGTACAGAGCGGAGCCGTTCCAGGTGATGTGCCTGCCAGCAAGGGCAAGGGCCTTTCGCTCCAAGTCATTTTTGATGCGCGTCGCGAGAACCGAGACATCTTAACAGAGTAGGGATCTGCTGCGCTGTTGTTGCTTACGATCGATGAAGTAGGAGACAAACCGTAACATATTGGGAGGAAAAATAAGTCGCTGACTATGAAATCAAAATGATTTACAAAATTTTTCGTTTCACTTACAGTTGAAATCAGTTTCACGAACGGCACATATATCTTTATAATATATTTTACGTTTTTACCCAAAAATGCATTATTTTATCGATAGTGTCGTTCACTTAAGACTATTTTCTAAGGAACCTATTGGCGTTTTTTCAATGTTGCCAACTGCAATCAGTTATGATCAAAGAAGCAAAATCACGATACTATTTACTCAAACAATATTAATTATCATTTATTCATTCATTACTGACTGACTGACTGATCCAACATAAAATTTATTTTGTCCGGTGACATGAAATTCATTAGTTTAACTAAACAGTTTACGATTCATGAGACTTAACCTGAAAAATGTGCTGTATTAAATGTTATGTTTTATTTAACGGCGTTCGCAACTGCAGAGGTTATATCAGCGTTGCCGGATGTGCCGGAATTTTGTCCCGCAGGAATTCTTTTACATGCCAGTAAATCTACTACCATGAGCCTATCGCATTTAAGCACACTTAAATGCCACCGACCTAGCCCGGGATCGAACCCGCAACCTTGGACACAGAAGGCCAGCGCTATACCAACTCGCCAACTAGGTCGGCGTACTGTATTATGTTTGACTAATGAAATGATTTAGGTTTGAAAGTAAATTATTATTATTATTATTATTATTATTATTACTTGGTTATTTAACGACGCTGTATCAACTACGAGATTATTTAGCGTCGATGAGATTGGTGATAGTGAGAAATTGCTACAAAAGTTCGCCGATTAGGTAACCTTCTTTGAGGAAAACGTTGACGTACATCCTTCTTTTCTCACTTGAATTACGACGACTTTCTCCATAAATTAATAACATATGATATTCCTAAACTGCAAATGACTTTGTAAGTTGTTTATCGAATACTCTGTACTGAACTGCCATCCGCTCGGCAGTAGACCTATAGACAGGGAGCTTGAACTCAGCTGATTCGTACTTACGTCTGTGCAGAGTACTGCCTGCTGAACACGTCTCTCAAGCCAGAATATTAACAAATTTAAGCATGCATATTATTTTATTTAATTTCACGAAAACGTAATAGAACACACAAATATTCATTTAAACTAATATTAACTCTTTGCTAGACATACCTACTGATGTAATTGTTTTCGTAATTTTACTAACGATATAAGCAGTAGGTAACGAAAATAAAATAAGAAAAGAAATATTTTTTTTCTGGGAAAACTATCAAGTTTTGACCCTATGTTGTATGGACATTTTTTGATCCTGTAGACCAGTGATGTCAAAGCAAGCGCATTTTTCTGACGTTGACGTCGTGCGCGGGCACCAAGCGCTAGGTATGCTAGGAGGAATAAGCAGCCTGTTAGATTAAGAAAACAGTGGTGCACAAACTTCAAACGGAACGTGAAATTTTATGTCGCTATTTTTATATGGCTTCTTTCTGTTTGTTATTTTCTATATTGTCTGTAAAACAAAAGTACTAACACCTATTTCTTAGCCTAATATTGCAGTTGTGTTTTGAACGTTAATAACATAATAAAGAGTAAAGAAGGAACATTCACACAAATTCCATAATAACTAAAACTATACTGTACTAAGTGAATTAAACACATCATTCATAAAGAAAGTGTTACCCCAAAGAAAGACACTGAATATGACATGATAAGTTGAAATTGATATTGATGGTATCTTTAGCCTTATAAAAGTAAACAAAATAATATTATAGTACAAAGCAAAGTTGCCTAGGTATATGTTTTAACTGTAACTAATATTACATAATAAAACTCTTATCGCATATGCTTTTAGGTGATATTGGTGCGCAACTTTCTGTTATCAGAATATTAAATTATCTCGAAATCTGGTGAAGCTATAGAGCTGACGTTTTACCAACATACATGCACATATCTTTTGTTAGTGATGTAACAGTATTTTCTTTGTTAATTCATTTCCTTACAAACATTTTCCATGCGAATATTTTCAAACATTTTAATACACTATCTTCAGTAATACGTATTTACGATATATTAGATTTACGAAAACATTGTTTAGTACCTGTAAGGCTACCAAACAAACTTATCTGAAAATTTCACTTTTCTGCAAAAAAAAAAAAGTTGAGAAAATATTCCTTTTGAATAGAAAAGCAAACTTGTGAAAAATAAGCATTAAAATTAAAACTTACATTCTTATAATGCACTTACAGTATACTTCTCAGACAAATCTAAAAATTAACATAGATACAGTTTTAATAAGTTCTCTTCCCTTTATCCATTGAATCAGTGCTGGCCATCCCTGTATATAGCTCGACCAGGCGGCATATACCACCTCTTTCGTCTGTCTCTTTCCTTTCCGCTGTAAAGTCCTCAGGCTCTTCTGGGCTCTAAAGCGCGCGCTTGCTCCTGTGGGCATCAATTGACATGCCTGCTGTAGACCGTCCCCGACGACTGTGAAAAGGATGGCACTTATACCCCTTACACTCTATACAAGTATGTATGTTCCTTGCGTGAACTTATAGAAGTCTATTTTTATTGTATTGTTTTCCCTTATAGTTAAATAATGTCCCGCAAATACTTAATTCAAACAGTTATGTATAGTTGTCGGAATGAGGTGACCATTGTCCTCTACTGCTTTGTATGTCCTGAACATTCATTTAAACATTCAGCGTCCAATCCGGCACTACCTTACAGTACACTATTTAGAAGGTTCAGTTCATTGAGAATAGTAGCCTACAAATCCGTCTTTTGTCTTAGTCTAACTAACAACGCAATTAGTAAGCATGCAATATTCCCACCGAGGCCTTTGTACATGAATGTGGAACATAAATTTATACTGGACAAATTTATCCAAACACAGTACTCGGTTTTCTCCAGCGCTTGTTCACCGTGTTCATTGTTGCGGAGTTGCTGGATTACGCAGTGTTTGTGATGTCTGTATAATACAACAACACGATGTATGGAACATGGCTCATACTGTACTTCAGCTTTCGAATGCGGCTGTACTTCCACATATTCATTCATTCACAGTTTTCTGCCCAAGGGCAGGTCTTTCACTGAAAACCCAACTTTTCCTACTTTTGTCTTCCTCTTTGTGTCCGCATATGATCCATAGCCTATATCTTAATGTCATCTAACATCTGATATCTTCTTCTGACCCGAACTCTCCTCCCGTTCACCATATCTTCCAGTGCATTCTTCAGCAGGCAGTCTCTTCTTAAGCCTGGTTCAGACGGTGCTAGTTTCTGTGATGGATTCCAAGGTGGCTGCGCTGATGGCTGCCCTGCGTGCTCACTTGCTGGCTCCCGTGTTGCTACGGTGACAGTAGTTGTTCTCACGGAGCTGGCTCATTTCACAGTTCAAATTGGAAAATCATCTCCTGTTTCATCTGTTGCCAACACTCATGGTCAAAAAGAAACTAAACCGTGAGTGGAAAACAACTAAAGTCCTACATTAACAGTAGTAAATGTCCTAATAAAGTAATTAAGCCATAAGTGCAAAACAGCTAAAGTCCGATATTTAATTATTGTTTCTTAGAAACTAAAGAATATAGAAAAAGCAGGTTTAGTTGGAAAATAAGGAACATGGCGACATGGTTTCTTTGGTTCCAGCCTGCAAACCATCACGAAAAATAGCAAGGAACCTACCCTCGAAATCCAGCAAGCTAGCCATCCAAGGAGCCACCAGAGCACATTACTTCCGGCAAGTGACCACGCAGGCTACCCATCCGCGCAGCCACCTTGGAATCCATCACAGAAACACGCACCGTCTGAACCGGGCTTTAGCCAGTGATCCAGCCAATTTCTTCTTCTCTTCTTGATCAGTTTCAGCATCATTCTTCCTTCACACACTCTTTCCAACACAGCTTCGTTTCTTAATCTGTCTGTTCATTTCACACGATCCATTTTTCTCCATATACAAATTTCAAATGATTCTATTCGCTTCTCTTCACTTCGTCGTAATGTTCATGTTTCCGCCCCATATAATTCCACACTCCATACAAAGCACTTCACTAGACTCTTGCTTAGTTATTTTTTCAGAGGTCCGTAGAAGATGCTCCTTTTCCTATTAAAAGCTTCCTTGGGCATTGCTAACCTCCTACTGTCTTCCTGGCAGCAGGTCATGTTACTGCTTATAGTACACCCAAAGTTTCAAAATATGTTACTTATTAATTAGACAGAATTCCCTTTGTTTCTAACACCACATAAAAATTTCCATCTTTAATTGTAGGCGGTGTGTAAAGGAATCTCATGACTTCTGATTTCAGGAAAGAGGTGAAGTCATTCAGTGACGTCCGGTATTATGATTATTTCATATCACTTTTTCCTTACATTTTCTTTCGTTTCTGTTCTACCTTTTCTCTGTGCAATCTCTGTCATTATTATCTATGTTTTTCCGTTTTTCTTTTCCCTCTATCGTCACAATCTAGGTCACAATGTAGGCCTACCTAGCCAGGGGTAAGCGTAATAGTTCCATATGATGGATGTAGTGCTGGAAATTCGCACTATTCATCCAGGATAATAAAGATGATGAAAATAATGACGATAATAATAATAATAATAATAGTAATAATAATAATAATAATAATAATAATAATAATAATAATAGTCTGAGTGTATTGAATTTTCATTTTGGGGCTTAAGGCTAGCCAGAGCCATCATCTTCATCTCTCCTTTTGGTACACTTTAGAGATGAACAAAACTAACTGCCGCTCTCGCTCGCTGTGTTCGTTGCATTTGTCTTTCGAGTCTCGTCTCGTCATTATCGTGAGCCTCGAGTCTCTCTCATCATTCTCGAAATAGCATTTGGTCGGCGTGGAAAGGTTTCGTAACTTTGAATTGAAATAAATAACATTATAAATGTTTAAATGAGACAAAAAAAACTGAACAGTATCTTAGTTATCAAAATGTTCTGGTTCTTCATATGATATTACCTATGGTTATATAACTAGAAAAAAAACAATTCTCAAATAAATTTGCATTTCTAAGAAACATAAAACATAACGTTAACATCTTTTTACTTGAGATTGCACACTTGATCTCAAACATATGAAAAGAAATTTTCTAGCCTTTTAATAAGGGCCTAGTCTATACTAATAATAAATCTGTAGCCGAAAATTTTCTGGTAATTTTCGATTTTCCAAAAATAATTGGTCCTAACATATATAATTAACCACCCTGAAAGCGAAAATAGCTTTTCTGAAATTTTTGTTTATATGTCTGTCTGTATGTTTGTTACCTTTTCACGCGATAATGGCTGAACGGATTTCGATGAAAATTGGAATATAAATTAAGTTCGTTTTAACTTAGATTTTAGGCTATATGGCATTCAAAATACATTATTTAAAAGGGGGGTTATAAGGACGTCTGAATTAAATAAATCGAAATATCTCGCTTATTATTGATTTGTGTGAAAAATGTTACATAACAAAACTTTCTTTAAAAATAATTTCCGATAAGTTTTATTCTTTGAAAAAGTTTGATAGGACTGATATTTAATGAGATAAATGAGTTTTAAAATTAAAATAACTGCCATCTAAGACGGTGTAATGAAATAAACAAATAAATTCGTCTATAAGGGGCCTTGGTCAAAAACAATCGAAAGCTATAAATCATAGCCTACAGAGAATGTTTCTGTGTTTGTATGAAGTAATATCGGAAGCTAAATTAACCGATTTGTATAATTAATTATTATTTCACCATTGGAAAGTGTAGTTTCTCTAGATGGACATAATGCTATAATGTTATTACAGTAAATTCTGATATAATATAATATAATATAATATAATATAATATAATATAATATAATATAATATAATATAATATAATATAATATAATATAATATAATATAATATTATATAATATAATTTAAGTTATTTGAAGGGTTCAGAACCATAGTGGGCCAAACGCCATTTACTGAATACGTAGAAAACAAGGGTTAAAATTAAGTTATTACCATAATTCAATGGAAACCTATAACAAGTAAACTAAAATATAGGCT
The DNA here is from genome assembly GCF_040183065.1 of Periplaneta americana. Classification (NCBI taxonomy): domain Eukaryota; kingdom Metazoa; phylum Arthropoda; class Insecta; order Blattodea; family Blattidae; genus Periplaneta; species Periplaneta americana. The sequence continues at coordinate 164,119,869 of NC_091119.1, forward strand.
ACACATTAAATCTAAATGATGTCAATCTTCATTAAACTATGGTTGCATGTAATAAAAATTGAAACATGTTAAAGGAATTGTCATTGCACCAATGAGTGGTCTCTGGACCAAAATGATCGCATTTTAATTATTTGGATGCAATTTAACTTAAGTAACATATTAAACGATTTATCCTTCTATCAAACACGAATATTCCCTGCATCAAATGTCCTATTTTAATTATGTAATTACTTTATATTTATTTGTAACGGGTGCAGCGGAGCGCACGGGTACGGCTAGTAATTAAATAAAGACTTGGGAACGGATTATTATACACTGAAAGGTAGAGATGATGTTTCAAATAGGCTACTTGATTGTTTATACATATATAACAGTTGCCAAAATAGATAAAAGATCAGTCAGGTATAAACAACTGTGGCGATTCAAGGCTGCTTGACCTTCGGGACTCGGGAGTGGTCAATCTCGACGTCTCGAAACACTCACAAGCAGTCTTTACGTCAACGACGCGACGTATACAATAGGGCTATTGTCGTGCGGGTTTTCGGCTTTACGGGCGCATTAATCTTGCCTTCTCGATCGTTGTTCATCTCTAGTACACTTACATCTACCGTTAACAACACCACACAAAGCTCTGAAGAAGATATTCGAATCCAAGATCGTCGTTTCCACGCAATGTTAAAGCTATGCCTTTTTTCGTTACGTAGCCTATATCGCGGTCAGTTACTATTGCTACAAGTTTCAGAACATTTCCTCCTTTGAATATTAGTTTCGATCGATGTGTCGTGCTTCTTCTGCCTTGTGTAAGTCTTACAGGCTACAAACAGGAATTCCTGCGCGCCGTCAAAATATTCCTATGAGAGGGAATTAATCCTAATGAAGACACAGGGTCGCTCTTCACACGCGGTATTATACACACAATGTCATCACAGTTAGAGGGGAGCAGATGATGTTATATTTCTAAAGGGGGTGAACATTTATAAGAGAAGGGCGGCGAGGGGGAGGCAAGGAGGAAGAAAAGCTGAACATCTGACTCGCGCCGGGCGCTTCATCTGTTCGATCAGATTGGAAATGGGTTCAGACACCCGGAATGACGGAGGAAAGGATTCAGTAGGAACCGCGCTGCGTGTCGGGTAATCAGAGCCTTATCGACAGAGCCGTGCCTTTCGTTACTTAGATAAACAGTCTATGTACAACTAGCCATACCCGTGTCTTTCGCTGCACTTGTTATAAATAAATGTCATTGACTTAAATCTATTATATTTTCAAATTACAGCTCTGTTATTGCTTAGTAAATAATTAGCTCATTATAAGTTCTAAGTCATTTGCTCCTGAATTATTTTCAAAGTTGTATTTAGTGGAAAATTTATTTTGCATTTCAATTTTCATATAAATCTGTTCAGTCATTACTTACAAATGGCTTTTAAGGAACTAGCAGGTCCATTGCCGCCATCACATAAGCCCGCCAACGGTTCCTATCCTGTGCAAGATTAATCCACTCTCTATCATCATATCCCACCTCCCTCAAAGCCATTTTAATATTATCCTCCCATCTACGTTTCGGCCTCCCAAATGTATTCCGAGGCTTATTGTATGGATTCGTAACAAGCTTTTTTTTTACGGTGATAGGTTGTTAGCCCTTCGCCCAATCCCCAAGCTGGAGGACACCCCTTATCGGCTGTCCACGACTGCTTATTCAATATATTCGCAGCTACTGTCCATATCTGGAGGCCGTCTCCTCTATCCGCAACCTGAGAACGCGCCATGCCGTGGTGATAGGGACCCACAATACATGGCTGTGAATAGGTAACAAATATGCATAGCTACTGACAGACTGATAGACAGACAGACAGATAGACAGACAGTCAAACAAACATTTCAAAAATGCGATTTTCGTTTTCAGGAAAGTTTAGTAGGCCTACATATACATGTTAACACCTATTATTTTCGTAAAAGCGGAAATTACCAGAAAAATTTAGGCTACAATTTTATAATTAGTAAAATTTTGAAGTTGCAAATTGTTAAAAACAATTGTCTATTTGCATATATAAGTTATATTTAAAATTCCGAACTCTTTTCCAACTACTCGTATATCACATTTGTCACAAAAAAGAATCTATGAAACTTAGCCTACATTTTGTAAGAAGAGATAGATTTTGAAAATATGCAAACTTCTTTCTTTTTAATTGGAAAAATTTTGATTGTAATTTTTTACTTGGTTAATTAACGACGCTGTATCAACTACTAGCCTATTTAGCGTAGATGGGTTTATTGATAGCAAAAATGTATTTGGAGAAATGAGGCCGAGGATTAGCGATAGATTACCTGATATTCGCCTTACGGTTGGGAAAAGCCTCGGAAAAAACTCAACCAGGTAATCAACCCAAGCGGGAATCGAACCCAGGCCCGACCAAACTCCGGATCGGCAGGAAAGCACCTCAGCCGATTGAGCTACGTAAGTGGTTCTGATCGTAATAAAACCCAGAGTATATGCAAGAATAATTATAGCAACTGGCTGAAGTGTACAAAATTTGTAGAAAATAGAAATTCATCCATAATCCTCCTAAGACGTTTCGGAGACATCTGTTTATAAAATGTACTGTACATATTTTATTTACTTTTAAACAGTTTTTAAATTTAATTAAAAAATGTATAAAATTCCCCAATAAACTTTTGGCGTGATATCTACAGTAAATGGGTTGTCATTTTTTGTGCAAAGAAATAAACATAAGTTAAATGACACTCGAGAGGAAATTAAACGCTTGTTCTGTATGGTTGTAAAACTTGGACTCGCACTTTGAGAGACGAACAGAAGTTAAGAGTGTTTTAGAATAAGATGCTTAAGAAAATATTTGAGGCTAAGAGGGATGAAGTTAAATGCATTAGTTGGGAGACCGGAGAAATAAAGCCTTTGGGAAGGCCGAGACGTAGATGTAATATTAAAATGGATTTGAGGGAGGTGGGGTATGATGATAGTGAATGGATTAATCTTGCTCAGGTTAGGGACCGATGGCGGGCTTATGTGAGGGCGGCAATGAACGTCCGGATTGTCTAAAAGTAATTTGTAAGTAAATAATTAAAAATGTATGTAAGCAATTTGTTATTAGTGAATATTAATTTTTAAGATCTTATTTATTGTAATTTATCAGCAGTAATCTCACAAGAGATTTTGATTTATTGTAGAGGAAATCAACACTGGAGTGGAATTTAATTGACTATTACACGATTAGAAGAAATTAAACAAATATTAGAAGAAATAAAGTACTCTAATACAATAAAATATTAATTGACTTACTAAAATTCTATTTCACTAATGTTAGCTTCACCAAAACGTTTGAACGGAGCTGCCATTCTCAGTTAACTATGTGGTAAACAAATGACGATCGCAAAGTATATTTTATAGTAGGGCCTACCGTAAAAATTTGTAGTTTGAAATGTTGGAAAACAAAGAAACAAATGGTAGGGAGGCGATAAAAACAGAAGAAAGTATATAAAAATTAGAAGAAATAAAGTACTCTAATGCAATAAAATAGATATTAATTGACTTACTAAAATTCAATTTCACTAATGTTCCATTCACCAAGACGTTTGAACGGAGCCGCCATTTTCAGTTGACTATCTATGCGGGAAACAAATGACGATCACAAAGCACGTTTTATAGTACCGTAAATAATTTGCAGTTTGAAATGTTGACAAAGAAACAAATGCTAGGGAAATGATAAAAACAAATGCTAGAGAAGTGATAAAAATAAACAAATGCTAGGAAAGTGATAAAATTGTGCGATAAGCAACCATGATTGGTTGAAAGACGTCCTTTTGTACCGTTTTATTGGTCAAAAATAGTATGACGTAGTAAAAGTGTAATAGTCCATGTAATTTTATTATGTATTAAATCCTCCCTTGAGCACGTGATCACTCTCTTTCAGGGGAGTGCTAGAATTTTTGTATATTTATAATAATAAAATTGTTTACAACTATGGATTGTATATTACTACTGAAGATTTTATTTTTATTTTTAAGGAGATAGATGCTCATTCTTTCTTCAAATGTTATGTAATTGAGTAGTCTAAAAACAGTACGGTATTTGCTTTAGATATTATAATGTACTTCCTGTAATAATCTTTCATTAACACTCATTTTGCTGGTTATTTAAAAAGAATGGTATATATTTAGGGTGACATAACAACAAGTTAATAATAGTCTGTATTTATTATGCACTCTTCAATTCTAGAAATCGATTTGCACAAATAGAAAATACATTATAAATTGTTAGAATATACCAACAGCTATGTTTTATAAATAATGACCTACATCTACCTAAAGCACGTAATTTGCAGAAGTCTTTACTTTTAGCACTACGTACTCGTATTGTCTTGTAATATAACACAGAAAACGAAAGTGTACATTCTTATTTAAATTCATTGTGAGTGTCTTTGTTAGCTTTTGTTTAGGAACTGCTATTAATTGTTAATTTTATATTCAATTTATTTATACATGGTCAACTTGTTTCTAAACAGACGTGATCAGTATTTTATAGTAAAATGACTTAAAACACATTCCTTTTTTAAATTTGCAGTTATTTATTAAGTCACTTGTTTCTAGAAACTTTATTCAAAAGGATAAAATAGTTACAGCTGTAAGTTACTCAATACAAAAAAATAATAAAACGATGAAAAGAAAACCTGCATTACCGATTACGTAGCGCTGTGAGGCCCGACAGATTGGCCAACTCGCGCTCGATTTCTGCTACGATTTGTGATGTCTGCAGCCAGATGGCAGCAGTGGCTCCAAGGGGGACGTCGCGTCGCCCGACTTCTCCTTCACGTATTATGCATGGATCGTAGAACCTTTAAAAGATGCTCTACTTCTTACGCTGCAATCAGATTTAGATGTGGAGATTGTAAAGTCAATTCTCTTAAGATATTCGTACATCAACTACAAAAATTAGATGTAATAGTAATATGCGTTACAAGAGCGGTATGTTGACGTTTTCATGGTCGAGGAAAAGATTGAAAAAGCGAAACGTAGTTGAGCTTTTTTAATTTCCGAGAACATGAAAACAAACATACCGCTCGTGTATCGTACATTATTTTGTGCGAAGATCGTTTATTACTTTACATACCTGAAAGACGAATTTATAATTAGTTGCAATGAAATCTCCATGTTGGTTTCTGTTCAATGACGGCAACTTCGGAACACCAAAATATCTTTCTTCAACATTGTTGCTATAAAATGTTTTCTGTGTTTACTATACTCCAGCAGGCCGTGATATACGTCTGTCTTTTTTTTTTCCCCAGTCTATAAATGCGAACTTAAAACAAACGGTAAGGTTATGTAATAATTTATTTTTCATTTTAATATTTTAACAATATTATTTATATAACATATTGCAGTAATAACATCGGCATCTGGAATATTGTTGATTTTTTCACGGCTACCTTAATGTTACTTGTATCAGGAATGCAATAAGTTTCGTGGAGTAGTAGACTTTACTTAATTTTTGCAAATATTTAAAAACAATAATTAACATTGCAATTTAGGTGAAATTGCAGTGGTAAGTTTCCAATTTATAATTATCACTATGTTAAACGTCTCTAAAAATAATATGTTAAAAGCCTAAAGCAGTAAAATGAATGTCGTGCTTAAGCGGTAAGAAGAGGGAAATTGTTATGTGTGTTACGTTGGGAATACTGAATGTGGTATTTCACACTTAACGCGTATTGGTTCTGTGCGGAAAACAAGCAAATACGCACGATCTCGCACAAAAATATTTAACTACGTCTTCAATTGTCGTAAATAAATTTATAATTACGCAACGTGTTACTATCAACACCAACATTTATGTTCAAGGATTGAGCCGTTCGACATGTACTTTTTTTTTTAAGATGTGAGGGTTCTGAAACAAAAATTGACATTCGAAAGTACGATTATCTCTTCGTATTTTGTTTTATTGTTCTTATCCATGCTTTGAGAAGTTGCCCTCTTTCTCTCTGTATAATATCAGTTTTAGTTTGGAGCGTGAAATGTAGACAGAATAAGAAACGAAGCTGTGCTAGAAAGAGTGGATGAAAGAATAATGCTAAAATTGATCATAAAGAGAAAAAGGATCACTGGCTAAGAAGAAAGTGCCTATAGAAGGATGCACTGGAAGGAAGCCATCGGCGTAGCTCAGGCTGTAGCGCGTTTGCCTGCTGAACCGGGGTTGCACTCGGGCGGGGGTTCGATTTCCGCTTGTGTTGATTATCTGGTTGGGTTTTTCTCCAGGTTTTCCCAAATCAATGGCGAATCCTCGGCTTCATCTCGCCCATACCAAATCGCTATTACCAATTTCACCAATGCTAGATAACCTAGTAGTTTATACAGCGTCGTTAAATAATCAAGTAAAAAACAGAAGACAGTTTTTGGTTAATTAATTTAGTTGTGATTTTCAATAGGGTGTTAAGCAGCTTATTATTCCATGATGTTACATTCCAACTTCCTATCCTCAAATAGTTATGCTTCCAATCTCGTTTTTCCGTTGTCTCGCTAAGGTCGTCCTAATTCGATCCGGCTCTCTATATTTCTGGTACTTTGAGCTTGCACAGAATACACCTCAAGTGGCTTGCTAGGCCGATTGTCAGTGAGTTTTCCATCAGAGTTTTCCTTCTCCTAGATCAATTGCTTTCACCACAGCTAAAGAGATTATTAAATTAATAAACACAAAGACAAAACACTTTGAAAGTTGACTTACTAACACTTAATTTAGGAAAATTTAGTGAAACTCTATATTCATATGCTGATGAAATAGTTGTATGCCCTAATTTTTAACGGTTCAACCTGGACTGGTATGTACGAAAATGCAAATAGTGGTAAAATATTATTAAAAAATAGCTACATAGCAATTTTCTTTCTCTAGACTAAATGTTTCCAGAGAGAAGGATTTGATTATGCTAAATCACACTTTGATCCCATTTTCCTTAAATACAAGTAAGTTTACAATCAAATTCTTGTGGTAAATTAAATTTAATAATTCATAATGCTGGCTGTTAATTAATGATGATTGCAAATGTCCTATTCTGAACGAATCTACTCAAGTGAAGTACTTAGGCATTATTATTGACAAGCATTTAAGGTGGGGTAAGTATGATAAGTAAGTCTCTTAAGAGCTTCGCCACTACTATAGGGTAAAGGTTGGTAATACGTGATATTAATAATATTACTATAGTACTTTTTGAGAATTCTTTGAGAAGGACCGGTTTTGTGTAGAAACTTGTCCACGAACATTCCCTTAAAACGTTGACGCAAAAAACCGACCTTCGTCTCGCTCAGTAAAATTGTAAAAAATTCTCAAAAAGAACTGTCATACTTATTATTAGTATCACAATTTACCAACCTTTACGAAAATAAGACCCTCATTTTTTTTATCAGATTTTTGTCTTTAAATTTCGCAGGGTCTTATATTCGCATCAGGTCTTAAAATCGAGTAGGGGAGAGACGGGTAGTATCGGACATCGGGTAATATCGGACAGTGAGTTTCTTTCATCTACCACACCATGATAGTACCTGATTGACATGGTTACGTTTCTGTGATGTCGCATAGAGAAACGTAACCATGCCATTCAGGTACTATCATATGGTGGTAGATGAAAGAAACGTACTGTCCGATATTACCCGATGTCCGATACTACCCGACTCTCCCTTTACTCGATTTTAAGACCTGATGCGAATATAAGACCCTACGAAATTTAAAGACAAAAATCTGATAAAAAAGGATCTTATTTTCGTGTATTTTTATTTCAGTAGGTTATTTTACGACGCTTTATCAACAGCTTAGGTTATTTAGCGTCTGAATGAGATGAAGGTGATAATGCCGGTGAAATGAGTCCGGGGTCCAGCACCGAAAGTTACCCAGCATTTGCTCATCTTGAGTTGAGGGAAAACCCCGGAAAAAACTCAACCAGGTAACTTGCCCCGACCGGGAATCGAACCCAGGCCACCTGGTTTCGCGGCCAGACGTGCTGACAGTTACTCCACAGGTGTGGACGGCTGTTAATTAATGATGATTGCAAATGTCCTATTCTGAACGAATCTACTCAAGTGAAGTACTTAGGCATTATTATTGACCAGCATTTAAGGTGGGGTAAGTATGATAAGCAAGTCTCTTAAGAGCTTCGCCACTGCTATAGGGTAAAGGTTGGTAAATTGTGACACTAATAATATTATGATAGTACTTTTTGAGAAATTTTTACAATTTTACTGAGAGAGAGAAGGACCGGTTTTGTGTAGAAACTTGTCCACGAACATTCCCTTGAAACGTTGACGCAAAAAGCCGATCTTCCTCTCGCTCAGTAAAATTGTAAAAAATTCTCAAAAATAACTATCATAATATTGTTACTATCACAATGGAGGAAGTTACACAACACAGAACTGCACGCATTGTATTCTTCACCTACATAATTAGGAACATTAAATCCAGACATTTGAGATGGACAGGGCATGTATTACGTATGGGCGAATCCAGAAATGCATATAGAGTGTTAGTTGGGAGGCCGGAGGGAAAAAGAGACGTAGATGGGAAGATAATTTTAAAATGGATTTGAGGGAGGTGGAATATGATAGAGAATGGATGAATCTTGCTCAGGATAGGAACCAATGGCGGGCCTATGTGAGGGCGGCAATGAACCTCCGTTTTCCTTAGAAGCCAGTAAGTAAGTATCACAATTTACCAGCCTTCACCCTATACTCAATTTTAAGACCTGATGCGAATATAAGACCCTGCGAAATTTAAAGACAAGAATCTGATAAAAATTGAGGATCTTATTTTCGTGTAAATACGGTATACTCGAATTATTATATTTTATCTCGCACGTACGTGAATCTGCTATCTTGTTATGGTTTGTTAACACTATCCCTCGTTTAAAACAGTTCTAATAATAGTATTTAGGGTGAAAATTTCTCCCCCTTTCACAGATGCAGAAAAATGTGTCGATAGGGTAGGGTGCTGATTTGTCGACACGCCGCTTATCTGTTTTTATCAAAGCGTGAGAGGAGCAGTGAATCACCGCTGGGGTGCAGCGCGGCGTGTTAGTCAGTTGTTAGTGCTGCATGCGTGCGTGCGCGAGGGAGTGCGTCGCCCAAGTGTACGTAACGTGCTGACGTCACGCTCACGAGAAGAAGGGCAGCAGGACGTCCCATTTCCAGACACATCGCAGCGTGGCCAGTTTGCGCACTGGATCGCAAACACCCTGCTGCACACCTGTAATTAGGTTCTATGCACCGCGACCCTCCCCTCTCCTCCTCTCCCCTCCCCTCTACACAGTCTCGACCTGTCTCGCTGGTCTAGTGGTTATTATTTATTTATTTATTTATTTAACCTGGTAGAGATAAGGCCATCATGCCTTCTCTTCCCCTCTACCAGGGAATTACAGCTACAATATTAACAATAGAATTACTTACTTACTTACTTACTTACTGGCTTTTAAGGAACCCGTAGGTTCATTGCCGCCCTCACATAAGCCCGCCATTGGTCCCTATCCTGAGCAAGATTAATCCAGTCTCTACCATCATATCCCACCTCCCTCAAATCCATTTTAATATTATCTTCCCAGCTACGTCTCGGCCTCCCTAAAGGTCTTTTTCCCTCCGGCCTCCCAACTAACACTCTATATGCATTTCTGGATTCTCCCATACGTGCTACATGTCCTGCCCATCTCAAACGTCTGGATTTTATGTTCCTAATTATGTCAGGTGAAGTATACAATGCGTGCAGCTCTGCGTTGTGTAACTTTCTCCATTCTCCTGTAACTTCATCCCTCTTAGTCCCAAATATTTTCCCAAGAATCTTATTCTCAAACACCCTTAATCTCTGTTCCTCTCTCAAAGTGAGAGTCCAAGTTTCACAACCATACAGAACAACCGGTAATATAACTGTTTTATAAATTCTAACTTTCAGATTTTTTGACAGAAGACTAAATGACAAAAGCTTCTCAACTGAATAATAACAGGCATTTCCCATATTTATTCTGCGTTTAATTTCCCCCCGAGTGTCATTTATATTTGTTACTGTTGCTCCAAGATATTTGAATTTTTCCACAAATACAATTACAATTATAATTACAATTAATATTAAATTTACAAATACAATAAAAATCAAAGTACTAAAAGGTTAACTGATTAATAAAAGCTAGACACTTTATTGTAAAAGTTGTCTATGCAGATGACGTGAATATGTTAGGAGAAAATACACAAACGGTTAGGGAAAACACGGAAATTTTACTTGAAGCAAGTAAAGCGATCGGTTTGGAAGTAAATCCCGAAAAGACAAAGTATATGATTATGTCTCGTGACGGGAATATTGTACGAAATGGAAATATAAATATTGGAGATTTATCCTTCGAAGAGGTGGAAAAATTCAAATATCTTGGAACAACGGTAACAAATGTAAATGACACTCGGGAGGAAATTAAACGCAGAATAAATATGGGAAATGCCTGTTATTATTCGGTTGAGAAGCTCTTATCATCCAGTCTGCTGTCCAAAAATCTGAAAGTTAGAATTTATAAAACAGTTATATTACCGGTTGTTCTATATGGCTGTGAAACTTGGACTCTCACTCTGAGAGAGGAACATAGGTTAAGGGTGTTTGAGAATAAGGTGCTTAGGAAAATATTTGGGGCTAAGCGGGATGAAGTTACAGGAGAATGGAGAAAGTTACACAACACAGAACTGCACGCATTGTATTCTTCACCTGACATAATTAGGAACTTGAAATCCAGACGTTTGAGATGGGCAGGGCATGTAGCACGTATGGGCGAATCCAGAAATGCATATAGAGTGTTAGTTGGGAGACCGGAGGGAAAAAGACCTTTAGGGAGGCCGAGACGTAGATGGGAGGATAATATTAAAATGGATTTGAGGGAGGTGGGGTATGATGATAGAGACTGGATTAATCTTGCACAGGATAGGGACCGCTGGAGGGCTTATGTGAGGGCGGCAATGAACCTTCGGGTTCCTTAAAAGCCATTTGTAAGTAAGTAAGTAAGTAAGTTAAGAAGAGAGAAGCATTTCTTTTATTGATTAAGTAAAAATTAAACCTACTCTACGCAGTAAGAAAATGCTTAATAAGCTTGCTTTTGAACGCTACTAAATTCCGACAGTCTCTGATGTCACTGGGTAGGGTATTCCACAAGCGCGAGAGCGAGATTGTGTATGATGATGAATACGATGATGTCTTATGGGTTGGTATGGCTAGTATGCGACTATTTTGCGTGCGTGTGAAGAGATTATAATATGATGACAGGTAACTGAAACGGGAGGCAAGGTAGGTAGATGTAGAAGTGTGAAGGACTTGGAAAAGGAGAACAAGAGAATGAAAATTTCTACGTCCGTTAAGCCGTAGCCAGTTTAGAGTTTGGAAGGATGGGGTAATGTGGTCAGCGCGAAGGACATCGCAGACGAAGCGAACACAAGAATTATGAACACGTTGTAATTTTTGCGACTGGTTGACATTGAGGTCAGTCAGTAGAAAATCACAATAATCGAAGTGGGGCATTACTAGTGTTTCCACTAGTATTTTCTTGAGTGATAGCGGAAGGAATTTTCGAATGCTGTTTAAGGAATGTAGTATGGAAAGCACTTTTTTGGTAATATGGGTTACTTGGTTATTCCAGTTTAAATGCGTATCAAAGTAAACTCCAAGGTTTTTAACATAGGAAGCAAAAGGGGTTATTGTGTCGTTTAACCCTTTCCAGCCCAATGATTCCATATGGCATCATACACTTTACCTGCTCTCAGAATGTATGTAAAATGCCAAATGACTCCATATGTTATCATAGCCATATTCTTAGTTATTTTAAGATAGCTGGCACTCCTGAAATCCCGAAACAAAACACTATCGGGCAGCGTTTCTCCTTCATGTCAAAATATATTTTTTTTAATTTTCAATTTAATTTGGGCTGGAAAGGGTTAACTTGACTGGAAGAGCAGGAGTAATACTGCATAATAGACGTTGATGTCCCACTAGGATTGCTTGTGATTTTCTTGCATTGAGAGTCAAACCAAACTTTCTGGCCCATGCATATATAGATTCAAGGTCCTCGTTAAGATTCTGTATTGCGTCATTGAGTGAGTCAGGGGTTGTATGGATATAGATTTGTAAATCGTCTGCGTAGAGGTGATGCTTAAAGTGCTGTAGAGTTGAGGGGATGTCATTTACGTAAATAGTGAATAGTAGTGGTGATAGAACAGATCCCTATGGGATTCCAGAATCAACGATACGCCATGAGGAAGTTCGACTTCCAATGCAAACACACTTGCCTTCTTATCAAGGCACGGGGGTTCAATCCTACCCGAGGGTGATGGATCTTTTGGCGAAAAGAAATCCCTCCTAAGCGTGGCTTACATTGTATGAACATTTAAATCTGTTGCTGCACATCATAGAATCCTCTGTTCATGAATACCGGAAGAATTCGTTATCCATACTCGCCTTCATATCGTTCTTAAATCTTGATAACAGATATCACCACTATAACGACTGTGAAGGCATGTAATAGAAAAAATAATTTCACTGGTCTACCTGTCTTTTCTACGTTTTAACGTACACTATCGTTCAAAGATATGTGACCTCCAATTTTCTGATCGTGTAATCGAAATTTCTATCCACGCGATAAGTCGGAACCAAAGATATAACCAACTGACAAATCTTGAAATAGTTCCGCTAGTTTTCAACAGGTGACACTATTTATTTATTTACTCACTTATTCACTTATTTATTTATTTACTTACTTATTCACTTATTTATTTATTTACTTACTTATTCACTTATTTATTTATTTACTTACTTATTCACTTACTTATTTATTTACTTACTTATTCACTTACTTATTTACTTACTTATTCACTTATTTATTTATTTATTTACTTACTTATTCACTTATTTATTTACTTACTTATTCACTTATTTATTTATTTACTTACTTATTCAATTATTTATTTATTTATTTACTTATTTATATATTTATTTATTTACTTATTTACGTATTTATTTATTTATTTATTTATTTTATTTATTTATTTATTTATTTATTTATGCCTATAACAGGGCAAACCCCCAATTACTATAGACAGTACAGATATTCGTTTAAAAAAACATAGAATTTCATATGACATGAAAAAAGAGCTGAAACAGATACAAATGCAGGATACAAGTGTAAATACAAATTAAGATGGAAAATGAGAAAAGGAAAAAAAAACAGACAAATATATACTACCGAAATAAAAGACACAGATATAGACATAAATGAAAAATACAAAATAAAATAAATGAAAAATAGTTAAGTGTAGATATCATAGCCAAAAATGTAAAATGTAGCTATAATTGGCAAATTACAGAGTAACAAATAGCAATATTATATAAAATCAACTACCTTCAGTATATTAATAAGAAAATGTTTGTATTCCATGTAAGAAATGCAGAAATCTAGATCCCATGTTTTACATATTTCATTGAAATTTGAACACATTTTTAACACTGGTGAATTTTTATGTGATGAAGTGTTTGGTTTTTTATAATAGGCCTATAACAATTGACGATTTCTTAAATGTGATGTTCTAGCGTTGATCTGGATTTGTGATAATATTTCGCTGTTGTCCAGTAGACCGTGGAATATTTTATACAATAAAAGTTGCTCAGCAAGTAATCTACGACTTCCAAGAGACAATAAATTAAATTCAGCAAGTAGATTGTTGTACGAAATTTTGTTATGGAGGGCTGAACAATTATATCTTCTAAAATACAGATATGTAGAGAATCGTTATTGGGACGGGTAAAAGAGTATTCGGGAAAATGCTGATGTAAGTTAGATTAAGTATAAATTATTCTCATAATTAACAGTATCAGCGGTTTTCCGCTAAATCTGTGTTTTTTTTTTTTACAATCATTTGAGGAGGATGAAGTTTTTAATTTTATAATGCGGGTATATTTATGTGCTTTTATTGGCGACAATGACTGTTATATTCGCTATATATATATATATATATATATATATATATATATATATATATATATATATATATATATTTACAGAAATAATAACTACAGAAGCCACACTTACACGAACAAATTACCGATCACTATCGATTAATAGGGGTCAGATATATTATTTGAACGCCATTGTACATGTAAGTCGTTTTTAATCGAAAATGGATATGAAATAAGTCGAGATTAGTCGTGAAGAGCCAGTGACATTGTTATCAAATGTTGAACTTTCGAAAGTAACTCACAACAAAGTTTCATTGTAAATGAGTTTTCTATCAATTTACTAACATATTTCATAGGTCTTAATATTTTGCTATACTTCACAGAAATTTTTCTTCCCCATTTTGATGCACTCTTTTAGCCATCTCCGCCTGTCACAGCCTTCCCCTCTAGCATCACTCTTCTCCCTTCAATTTCTCCTCCACCTCCCTTTTATTGGTGTCCTGTATGTCTCACTTTCTCCCTTCCTTCTCTTCCACTCCACTTCATTTTCCTGTTATCTTCTTCTCGCCTTTTTCTACCCTCTTCTCAAATGTCCCCCAATCAATTTCTCATATCTCCCTTCTCTTCACCTCTCCCTCTCTCTGCTATCTCATTATTCTCCCGCTCTGCTCATCTCCCTTTTTTCTCCTTTCTCTCTGCCGTTCTCCCTTTCTTATTTCCATCAGACTCTCTCCTCCTCTCGATGCCTCTCTCTCTCTTTACCTCCTCTCTCAGCCTCTCTCTCCCTATCTCCATCTCTTCCTACTCCTTTCTCTTTATCTCCAATTCTCCCTGCCCCTCTCCATTTATCTCCATCTCTCCCTGCCCCTCTCTCTTTATATCCATCTCTGCCTTCCCTCCCTCTTTATCTCCATCTCTCACTGCCCCTCTCTCTTTATCTCCATCTCTGCCTGCCCCTCTCTCTTTATCTCCATCTCTCCCTGCCCCTTTCTCTTTATCTCCATCTCTCCCTGCCCCTCTCTCTTTATCTCTATCTCTGCCTTCCCTCTCTCTTTATCTCCATCTCTCCCTGCCCCTTTTTCTTTATCTCCATCTTTTCCTGCTCCTCTCTCTTTATCTTCATCCCTCCCTGCCCCTCCCCATTTATCTCCATCTCTTCCTGCCCCTCTCTCTTTGTCTCCATCTCTCCCTGCCCCTCTCTCTTTATCTCCATCTCTGCCTTCCCTCTATCTTTATCTCCATCTCTGCCTGCCCCTCTTCCTTTATCTCCATCTCTCCCTGCCCCTCTTCCTTTATCTCCATCTCTCCCTGCCCCTCTCTGTCTCCATATCTCCCTGCCCCTCTCTCTTTATCTCCATCTCTGCCTTCCGTCTCTCTTTATCTCCATCTCTCCCTGCCCCTCTCTCTTTATCTCCATCTCTGCCTTCCGTCTCTCTTTATATCCATCTCTCCTTGCCCTTCTCTCTTTATCTCCATCTCTGCCTTCCCTCTCTCCTTATCTCCACCTCTCCCTACCCCTCTCTCTTTATCTCCATCTCTGCCTTCCCGCTCTCTTTATCTCCATCTCTCCCTCCCCCTCTCCATTTATCTCCATCTCTTCCTGCCCCTCTCTCTTTGTCTCCATCTCTCTCTGCCCCTCTCTTCCTCCATTTCTTCCTGCTCCTCTCTCTTTATCTCCATCTCTCCCTGCCCCTCTCCATTTATCTCCATCTCTTCCTGCCCCTCTCTCTTTGTTTTCATCTCTGCCTTCTCTCTCTCTTCATCTCCATCTCTCCCTGTCCCACTCTCTTTATTTACATCTCTCCCTGCCCTACTCTCTTCATCTCCATCTCTCTCTGCCCCACTCTTTATTTACATCTCTCCCTGCCCCACTCTCTTCATCTCCATCTCTCCCTGCCCCTCTCTCTTTATTTACATCTCTCCCTGCCCCACTCTCTTCATCTCCATCTCTCCCTGCCCCACTCTCTTTATCTCCATCTCTCCCTGTTCCTTTCTCTTTATCTTCGTCTCTCCCTGCCTTTCTTTAACAATATCCTTCTCTCCCTGCCTCTCTTTCCCTATTTTCTTCTCTCACTGTGAACTTTCATAAAATACAATTTTTTCTAATATATGATTTTTATTTCCAATGTATAAATTTTCTTTATTATTTAAACAATTACATCGATTCACATTACTGTAATTGTTTGATTCTTAGAATTACTTGTGACTAAACTTGTTTGGAAGCAAATTTTCAAATATTAATTTTTCAGCTTTAGAGCACTTGGCCGCACGGATGTGAATCGCGCGCGTAAAATTTGGTAGTGCGGCACGGCTGATGAGCGCAGCAGCGTTCAAAATATGGGAAAGAATTTGTTCTCTTGTTTGTACTTTCGTCTGGTATACAGGTAGAGCTACTAATCCACGAGAAAAATTAGGGAGGAACCATCATATTGATAAAACATATGTCGCCTGGTCTCTAACGGGGCATCCTCCAATGTAAGATTGAGAAACGGTCATGTGAGACATATTTATGGACAGCTGATGTCACCAAAACTGACCTATCCTCTCCTTCTCTCCATACCGTACTTCATGTCATAATGGAACCCCACTCTCCTTAGTGCAGATCGCACTGTTTGTATTAAGACGCATATAAGTTACAAGCCGGGTTCACAGTCCGATGTATGGATTTTTTACAAACATTGTAAAAAAATTTGACAACTGAGCCCGTGTTCATTTTACACTTTTTGCTCAAAATTATCTAGAGAACTGATTCCTAAACACTGATCATAGTCTACTTCGTGAATCGCTCTATATCTAAAGAAATACCTATTTTATTTCTAACATCTAAGGAGCTTAACGTGTTTCGAGCAAATGCTTTCCCAGAAAGGATTTAGAATCATCGAGTGTCCTATGTAATGCATGTAAGTACAGTTTCATATAGACCTAGGCCTATACTATGAAATGAATATTTGTTTTCTTTGCAAACCGGTTTTCTATAAAAAAAAAAGAAAAAAAAAAAAGAAAACTCAACACTTTAGTATGAGAAATTTTACGACCCGAAAATTTGAAAAATATTATATGATGTTAGAGGTGGGAACGATATATCGGTTTTTACGAAATACCGATATTTTCGTTTTGATATATCGATATATCGTTATCGAAATTTTAATTCAATATATCGTATAATATATCGGTTTTCTCATAAATTTATCGGTTTATTTGGTGGAATTATCATAATTATCAAAAACTACAAAATCCACACGAGACAACTCCGATAATTCCCGAGAGATGGCGTTAATGAAGGTGATCAGTTACATAATTGTGCGACCTTGAAATATTCAATACAATCACCACCTTGCTCTAATTGACTGGACTGAAATTAAGCTTACCTTACCTCCAACATAATTTTGATTTAAGTTAGGACCTACATTATATAGTACTGAAAATGTATTGTTTATTGTTACAATTTTACATTTAGGCCATGTTTTGAATGTTATGATATGAATAGCAATGGTAAAATGGAATATTAAAATATAAGTCATTTATTTGTAATAAATGTACACTTGAAAATGCAATTTGCTTACGCAATAGCGATATATCGATATATTTTCTGCGATATATATCGATTATCGAAATTAGGTTTACAGTATATTGCAATATCAATATATCGGTATTAAATTATTTCCTCCATCACTATATTATGTAAACTTTTAGCGAGCTATGTCACTGAACTGAAAAAATTCAATGATATTCGTGTAAAGGGGATGTAAGTCATTTTTTGTACAAATGGAGTTTTGTTCTCCAGATAAGTACACGAGTTAAATTCTACAAGTGGGAGTTTAAAAATTGAATAATAATATAATCATTTGATGTATTTTATTTGTGTAGAAAATTATTTGCAACAAGAGTCCGAAGTTTAATTTTCATTTATCTCAAAACTAATTTTTATTACTTAACTCCCCTTACCTAAACACAATCGAATTAGACTTACATTTCAATGGCAAACACTTCATATCTAATTAACTACCAATTCTTTCTTGAAGCCTCCAATAGCTGTATTATGACTACAATCACGAAGCTTTGGTTGATGAGGGTACTAGGAGCATATTTAAATTTTATATGAAGAAGCGATAGTAGCGATCCTAGCGGTTAACAACTATCTACAGTACACGGTATTCTTATAAAGGGACATCATTTTATTTTTACTAACATTTTTAGTATTAACCTGTCTATACCTTTAGAGAACCGGAAACACCGTTCGCTACCCCCTCCCACGACTGGAGTTCGATGATACTGGCGTAAAACACAAACACATCACTTTATGAGGTATAGGAAAAAATAATTAGTTCGTCCATTTACGTAAACTAGGAAATATCGCAATTTTGAGTTCGATAATTTTCATTAGGTTTTTGTTTAATCAAAATGCAGTACTGTATTAAGAATAAGTGTTTTTACTCACGAACTGAGTTATCCATGCGAACGTATTCATTATGCAGTGTATATTATACTGTCTTCAACACATTAGCATACAATATAGAGAATGAAGTTAAATTGAAAAATAATCATAATATGGATATTTAAACACATTTTTGAAAATGGCGGCCGTTCATTTCGATACAGGCTTCAGTTCTTTTGTGCATGTTATCGCACTATAGACTATTGCATCTAATTCTAATTTCCAGTTTCGTCCTTCGTACTAGTAACTCATGTTGAAATAATTCTGTACCTACTCTATAAAAGAGTACCTTAGGTACTGTAAATTCAATCTTCACTTCTGCCCGACCCGCACAGATAAAATTACTCAGACATGTTATCTATGTCCGTCCAAGTGGTTATGTCGCAGGGTCGTAGAAAGGAAATCACGTGACAGTTAATTACTTAACGAGGCCCTTTTATTTAAGTTATTTTAAACATTTTTATAATATTACGTAAACGTCCAATTCCTAACAGAAATTAATCTTTTCAGAAAAGAGCTAAGACAGCCTAGCTTTTACAGAGGGGCGAGCAGAAGCAAATGAGGGAAATCGGAATGCGACGTTGGTAAACGAACTGTACCTGTGCGAAAATATGGTTCAATATTGAAAGCTCTTTCGTCACTGGAAAACGCGAACATTTTTCTGGAACGTACTATACTCACTAACTCAGTGCTGTTTACTATTGCAGCCTTGATTCTGTCTGGAGGACAGTTGGAACTTCATTAGTAGAAGGGGTGGGAGTGAAGTACATTAAAAAACTCAGGTACAATAAAAATTGAAGTAAAAATAAAATGATGTCCCTGTACTATGAACTATCTATGGATGCATATTCCGTACATATTGAGCTTCGTGACTATATACTAGACTGTGCTATTGCTTAATTATTACAAACTGAAATTATTGACAGACGAGATTTACAGCTGACAGGTTTTCATTCTCTTTCTACCAGATGTCTCCATAGTTATTACCAAAATTGAAGAAGAGTCCCTTTGGACTGACTATAATATTTTGTCTTAATTAGTTTTATTCAGCATCATAGGGTGTATTACCTTTTTTCACCTAAAACTGCTAGATCTCAGGCATAATTAAATTCACAAGACTTGCATTCAGAGACAATCGCGGCAACCACTAGACGGCCATCGAAGATATTTCCATTATATTAAAATGATTAAATCGACTTTCTGCTCTTCCCCACAAAGGGAAAGATTAAAATTGTGCCTCAGTAATGATGCCGCAACTTCTCTGAGTCATCTGACACGCGGGTAGTAAAATCATTAGGGGCTTGTAATTTAGCTATGTAATGATTCTCATGCTAGAATGAACCTCATTTTACAGGGTATAACAAAATCAAATACGTAGTACAGTCATTAAGTTCTGACACTGACGCCTGAAGGGTAGGCACCCACAAGAATCTGGATGTCTCAGAAGATGCCGCGTGATACGGCGTACACTTAAACAGCTCGACATCCTCCCTCAATATAGTCGCCGTTGGCCGCTATGCACGTCTGCCAACATTGGTGTACTGCTGGAAGCACCGCTGAAAGATGTTGGCAGGAAGATGCCGTACGCCTTCTCTTGTGGCAGTCATGACCTTTTCGGCCGCATATAAATTACGCCCACGTAGGATTGATTTCATGAGGGGAAAGAGAAAAAAAATTGCATGGTGCGAGATCAGGTGAGTACGGAGGGTGTGGCAAAACAGCGACCTGTTGCCTTGTAAGTTCATCTTGGACAAGGATGGAGCGATGTGCAGGGGCGTTGTCGTGTAGCAACAGCCAATTCTTCCTATGCCAAAGCTCAGGACGCTTACGACGAATTGAATTGCGTAAACGGCCAAGAATCTCTTTGTAGAGGATCTTGTCTACAGTTGCACCTTGTGGGATGAATTCTATGTGAATAAAAAAAACTGTGAAAGCATCACCTTGCCTTTTGACCTGTCTTGTTGCGGATTTTTCTGTCGTGGAAATAATGGCGTTTTCCAGGTGGCGGATTGTCGCTTCAGTTGCGGATCGTAAAGGAAACACCATGTTTCGTCTCCAGTTATGATCGGTTATAGCAGTTTCGCCTAATTTCTGACAGAACGTGACGTTTGCCCGTTGCTCAAACTGCAACATACTCGAGTTCCGACGCGCGCATTCAAATCACCGTCACAACAAAGACCGTAGTTCTGCTTACACTATATGCACGTAACTGTATGATGCTGGGACGAGAGACTAACTAACAAGGTACCATATCACGGCGCCACCTATCCGTTCTAGTGCACCACACCGCCACTATGCCCTCAGTCTCAGAACTTAATGAATGTACCACGTACAAATATGTTTGTAGTCAAACTTATTTTTCGTGTATATTTGGAATAATTTTTTTCCAGTCGTACCTCTGTCAAATTAACTGGTGGGTATTCACTAAAGGGATTGAAATTCGATCCCCAGCGACTTCTGTGAGCTTTGGGATGAATAAAACGCCGTGGAGTATATTTTCTCCGAACATTTCGGCTTGCATTCTTAATCATTATTGAGTTCCTTCTATAATTCATTATCTCATTATCTTTGAGTGTCTCTATAATGGAAATGAGGCATTAAAAATAAATAGTAATTGAAACAAGATTAAATTAATGCAATGAATATTTTTTCTCCCAGTAACTGTGGCAAACATTTACGTAATATCTTCCCCTATTAAAAAATATTGACAATATTGACGAAATGTTTCATATAAAACATCTATAAAGGTTTAAAAAGATATTAAAAACAAATCAGTGCTTTAAAATAGTGGGGGAGGATATGAAATGTGGGAATTTACATGTTAAAGCCAGCAATTCAACGCAAATGAGTTGTCTAGGGCTGTGGTCTATTTTTTTTTCGAAATATTTCCTTTTCCTTTATTATTATTCTACATTATCCTTTATTTTATTGTCACTCAAAATCCACAGTTAAGCTCGAATTGAATGTCAGAAAATCCCACGAAGAGAGACAAAGAGTGAGAGCACCTTGAAGGAAAAGGACCTCGTCCACAAAGAGACAGAATTAAGTGTATGGATGAATGCTGTAATGATAACGATGAAGATTACTACTAAAGCAACGACAATAACGAATATTACGATCCATGTGCCGAATATGAAGAATATTACGATGAATGTAAGAAATATTTCGACGAACATAACAAAATATATCACAAAGAATGTGATAAATATTACGACGAAGGTGCCAAATATTACGAAATGATTGCAAATGTTGCGACTAAGTTGACGGATATTACGAGAAATATGGAGAAACATTATGATGAATGTGACAAATATAACGAATATTATGACGGTTATGGCAAATAATTACGAAAAAATTCTCTTCAGCCAGAATGAAATACCTTATATGAATTATAACCCAAAAGTAAAGGTGTATTAGATATATCATAAGTAGAAATATAAGGTATAAATCGACGAGTATGACAAATGTTATGACGAATATGACAAATATCACGATGAATATGACAAATAAGTTACTACGACGGATATGACAAATATTACGGTGACTAAGACAAATATCACGATGAATATGACAAATACTACGACGGATATGACAAATATTACGGTGACGATGACAAATATCACGATGAATATGAGAAATACTACGACGGATATGACAAATATTACGGTGACTATGACAAATATCACGATGAATATGACAAATACTACGACGGATATGACAAATACTATGATGACTATGACCAATATTACGACGAATATGCGAATACAACGACGGATATGACAAATATTACGATGACTATGAGAAATACTACGACGTATATGACAAATATCACGATGAATAAGACAAATACTACGACGTATATGACAAATGTCACGATGAATATGACAAATACTACGACGATTATGACAAATATTACGGTGACTGTGACAAATATCACGATGAATATGACAAATACTACGACGGATATGACAAATATTATTATGACTATGATCAATATTACGACGCATATGACGAATGCTACGACGGATATGACAAATATTACGGTGACTATGACAAATATCACGATGAATATGACAAATACTACGACGGATATGACAAATATTACGGAGACTATGACAAATATCATGATGAATATTACAAATACTACGACGTATGTGACAAATATTACGGTGACTAT
The DNA here is from genome assembly GCF_040183065.1 of Periplaneta americana. NCBI lineage: Eukaryota > Metazoa > Arthropoda > Insecta > Blattodea > Blattidae > Periplaneta > Periplaneta americana. The sequence continues at coordinate 164,142,435 of NC_091119.1, forward strand.
GACAAATATCACGATGAATATGATAAATACTACGACGTATGTGACAAATATTACGGTGACTATGACAAATATCGCGATGAATATTACAAATACTACGACGTATGTGACAAATATTACGGTGACTATGACAAATATCACGATGAATATGATAAATACTACGACGTATGTGACAAATATTACGGTGACTATGACAAATATCACGATGAATATGAGAAATAAGACGGATATGACAAATATTACGGTGACTATGACAAATATCACGATGAATATGATAAATACTACGACGTATGTGACAAATATTACGGTGACTATGACAAATATCACGATGAATATGAGAAATAAGACGGATATGACAAATATTACGGTGACTATGACAAATATCACGATGAATATGATAAATACTACGACGTATGTGACAAATATTACGGTGACTATGACAAATATCACGATGAATATGAGAAATACTACGACGTATGTGACAAATATTACGATGACTATGACAAATATCACAATGAATATGATAAATACTACGACGTATGTGACAAATATTACGGTGACTATGACAAATATCACAATGAATATGATAAATACTACGACGGATATGACAAATATTAAGGTGACTACGACAAATATCACGATGAATATGATAAATACTACGACGTATGTGACAAATATTACGGTGACTATGACAAATATCACGATGAATATGACAAATACTACGACGGATGACAAATATCACAATGAATATGATAAATACTACGACATATGTGACAAATATTACGGTGACTATGACAAATATCACGATGAATATGACAAATACTACGACGGATATGACAAATATTACGGTGACTATGACAAATATCACGATGAATATGACAAATACTACGACGGATATGACAAATACTACGACGGATATGACAAATACTATGATGACTATGACCAATATTACGACGAATATAACGAATACAACGACGGATATGACAAATATTACGATGACTATGAGAAATACTACGACGTATATGACAAATATCACGATGAATATGACAAATACTACGACGGATATGACAAATATTATTATGACTATGACCAATATTACGACGCATATGACGAATACTAACGACGGATATGACAAATATTATGATGACTATTACAAATATCACGATGAATATGACAAATACTACGACGGATATGACAAATATTATGATGACTATGACCAATATTACGACGAATATGACAAATACTGCGACGGATATGACAAATATTACTATGACTATGACAAATATCACGATGAATATGACAAATACTACGACGGATATGACGAATATTACGATGATTATGACAAATATTACGACAAATATCACAACGGAGAGGACAAATATCACAAGGAATGTGATAAATATTACGACGAAGGTGACAAACATTACGAAATATGATTGCGAATGTTATGATTAAGTCGAGGAATGTTAAGAAAAATATGGAGAAACATTATGACGAAGATTACAAGGAATACGACAAGTAATTACGACGAATATGACAAATGCTACGACAAATGTGACAAATATCACGATGAATATGACAAATACTATGACGGATATGGCAAATAAGCATTACAATGATTATGACCAATATTGCGACGAATATTACAAATATTACGATGAATTTGGTAAATATTATTATGAATATGACAAATATTACGATGAATATGACAAATATTACGACGGATGTGACAAATACTACGACGGATATGACAAATATTACGATGCATATGACAAATATTACGATGCATATGACAAATATTACGACGAATATGACAAATGCTACGACGAATATGACAAGCATCACGATGAATATGACAAATATTACGATGGATTTGACAAATAAGCATTACGATGACTATAACCAATATTACTATGAATATGACAAATATTACTATGAACATGACAAATATTACGATAAATATGACAGAATACTACGACGGATATGACAAATATTACAACGAAAATGACGAATATAAGACGAAAATAACAAATATCACCACGATTACAACAAATGTTACAACGAATAGGACAAACATTACAAGGAATACTGCTGTAACGCATATGACAAAGGTTACGACAAAGGAGATAAGCATACAGTAAAGTTCACGAATATTAAATCAAATTTGACGAAATTACGACTAAAGTTAGAAAAATTACGAAGAAGTTACGAATGTTGCAGCTAAGATGACACGTACTATAATAGCAATAATGGCGAATTTTGCAATGATGATGATGATGATGATGATAATGAATATTAAGACGACGGTGATACATGGCCTATGTACTGCCAAGAGGATGACAAATTATTTTCTGGCGCTTTAATTTGTGGAGAAATTCCAATATCATTGAATGGAAGAAAATACGTCCACTGTAATTCAAAGGAAGTAAGACTGTGGTGTTGTGAAGACACTAAAAATCCAAAAAGAGACTTCATTACAATTTATTGTGGTATTAGGGATCGTGTTCCCATTACTAGGCGTCCTATCTCGGGGCCACAGATGTTCAGTGGTTACGTAAGCGATCTCCAATGCCATGACTACTTGACATTCCTCGAAGCGACCTTGGATCAGCAATGTCCGACTCCGATATGTACAAGCAATTAGACGCCAGTAGATACCAATCAGATCGGAGCACACTACACCGGGTTCGAATCCCGCATGCGTTTTGCTGTGCTTTGTATTATGCATGTGTATTCTACCGTAATGACCGACGTTCAGTTGGAACTATAGGCCTAGACCTATCATGAGATAACAGCTAACACAATAGTAATAACAGTACGGTAATAATAATAATAATAATAATAATAATAATATAATTATAATAATAGTAGATCTAATTATTATTATTATTATTATTATTATTATCATTATATTTTTCATATTATGTTATTAAATTATATCCTGAATATAATTGAATTAAACACACTGTTATAGTTATAATTGCAATTCTTATTCGGCACGCGCAGGGTAATGGGTTAAGATGTTTCGCTGCAAATTAGCAGGTTGTGAGTTCGATTCCCGATGAGGTCATGGATTCTCTCCATTTATCTAATTCCTCGAGTCACACTATGGCTCTGGAAGTTACTCGTACTCTAACTACATGCGTACTAGGAAGTTTTCCTTGAGATTGAAGGCACGTAGGATTAACATCCCTATTGCTATTAATGCCGATTTTCCGGAAAGGTGGGAAACCTTTACTTCCAGGTATCTGTGAGCTCCATGTGTTCTGATAGAGATAATGTAAGTTTTAAAATGCTTATTTATATTATTATTATTATTATTATTATTATTATTATTATTATTATTATTATTATTACTGTAATTTATTTTGTAGATATTTTGTGAATCTTTATGACTTCCCAATTCACGGATATCTGAACAGAGGTTAAGTTAAGTTGCCTTAATTGATCAATTTCTAAACCCTTTAATTGCAGGACTTTGTGAACATATTGCTTTGTACAGAACAAAGTGTTCACATAACTAGGATGATCTGACCACGTAAATAGAATAGACAGTGACAGGAAACCAAAACAAACTTGGGAAGCTAAAGTAGAAAGAAGCAGAAGAAGGGAAATAGGATGGAATGGAAGGGATACATTGAAAATTTTGTAAACAAAAGAAGAAAATTTCTACTGGTAACGGAAATATTAATACAGGATAGGGTAAAGTACAGGAACTGGCTGAGAGAATCAAACGTCTGAAATGACATAAGGAAAGCTGAATAACAAGAAGAGGAAGTTTTCATATAAAATTTACCAAGACTATTTAATTAAGCCACTACGGAAAATTCTAAATAATTACGTTTTGTAAATATGGAACAAAATTATAGTAAATTACACACGTTCCGAACATCTCTCAGATTCTGATTACGTTGGCTGCAATATGTAGACTTATTATGAAAACCAAAGAAAAAGTACACCTATTCAGAAAAATTTTAAATTTGCAGAAATCCTACGTAGTTTGAACAATGTTCTGGTTTCAAAGTCTTCTAGATCTAAGTTATAGCTCATAATAAGTTACACTTTTACCCCTGTCCTGCTATATGACACTGAAGTTAGAATAGGCCCATATACTTACTTACAAAGGGCTTTTAAGGAACCCGCAGGTTCATTGCCGCCCTCACATAAGCGCGCCATCGGTCCCTATCCTGTGCAAGATCAATCCACTCTCCATCAACTTATCCCACCTCCCTCAAATCCATTTTAATATTATCCTCTCATCTACGTCTCGGCCTCCCCAAGGGTCCTTTTTCCTCCGGTCTCCTAACTAACACTCTATAATGCATTTCTGGATTCGCCCATACGTGCTACATGACCTGCCCATCTCAAACATCTGGATTTAATGTTCCTATTTATGTCAGGTGAAGAATACAATGCGTGCAGTTCTGTGTTCTGTAAATTCCTCCATTCTCCTGTAACTTCATCCCTCGTAGCCCCAAATATTTTCCTGAAAACCTTATTCTCAAACACCCTTATCTCCGTTCTTCTCTCAAAGAATATGCCCATATAGACTATTTATTTAATATTTCATTTCTTCATTTATGTGATATAAATGACATAACAAAGATTTTAAAATATTCTAAACACCACCTATACGCTGACGACTTACAACTTTACATTCATTCCCGAAATTTTACAATAAATGACTCTGTGACCAGAATTAATGAAGATCTAGCATCGGTAGCTCAATGAGCGCAAAAATTTGGACTCAGATTAAATCCAGACAAATCACAAGTCATAATAATGGACCACCAACGAGCATTAAACAAAATAGATCTAGCCACTGTATCAAACAAAAAATAAATAATACCACAATTACATATAGTAAGACAGTAAAAAACATAGGAGTATATTTAGATTCAAATTTAAATTTTAGAAGTGGAGTGACCTGCATATGTAAGGAAACTTTTCCCATAATTCATTCCCTCAGACACTTAACCGACGCTTTATCTCTCAGCCTTAAAAAGAACCTGATCCAAACTTTAGTGATGCCCCACTTCGATTATTGCGATTATCTATTCACGAATCTAAATACTGATCTTGCCCATAGACTACAGCATGTTCACAATATCTGCGTTCGTTTCCTTTGTAACAACAGAAAATTCGTCATTGATTGTACAAGTTCGGGAATGAATGTAAAGTTGTAAGTCGTCAGCATATAGGTAGTGTTTAGAATATTTAAGATCTTTGTTACGTCATTTATATTCCATAAATGAAGAAATAAAATATGAAATAAATAGTCTACATGGGCCTATTCTTTGAGAGCGGAACATAGATTGAGGGTGTTTGAGAATAAGGTTCTTAGGAAAAGATTTGAAGCTAAGAGGAATGAAGTTACAGGAGAGTGGAGAAAGTTACACAACGCAGAACTGCACTCATTCTATTCTTCACCTGACATAATTACGAACATTAAATCCAGACGTTTGAGATGGGTAGGGCATGCAGCACGTATGGGCGAATCCAGAAATCCATTATAGAGTATTAGTTAGGAGACCGGAGGGAGAAGGACCTTTGGGGAGGCCGAGAAGTAGATGGGAGGATAATATTAAAATGGATTTGAGGAAGGTGGGATATGAAGATGGAGAGTTGATTGATCTTGCACAGGATAGGGACCGATGGCGCGCTTATGTGAGGGCGGCAATGAACCTGCGGGTTCCTTAAAAGCCATTTGTAAGTAAGTAAGTATATGGGCCTATTCTTTTTGTACTTCAGCATTATTAATAGTCTTCATCGTTAGTGAAAACCGTGCATAACATACCACATTTTTGTACCAGTTAGTACACCATGTCAACTAAAACATCATAAGTCATAACTTTTATTAAGACGGCATAACTTGTGTCGTAATAGTAATATGCGTTACAAGAGCGGTATGTTGAAGTTTTCATGTTCGAGGAAGAGTTTGAAAAAGCGAAACGTAGTTGAGCTTTTTTAATTTTCCAGAATTGAAAGAAAACATACTGCTCGTGTATCATATATTATTTTGTGCGAAGATCGTTTATTACATACCTGAAAGAGGAATTTATAATTAGTTGCAATGAAATCTCCATCTTGGTTTCTGTTCAATGACGGCAAATTTGCAAAACAAAAATATCTATCTTCAACATTGTTGCTTTAAAATATTTTCTGTGTTTACTATACTTCACCAGGCCGTGATATACGTCTGTCTTTTTTTTCCCCCAGTCTATAATGAGTCTGGAATCTTGTTGATTTTTTCACGGCTTCCTTAATGTTACTTGCATCACGAATGCAGTAACTTTAGTGGAGTTGTAGAGTTTACTTAATTTTTGCAAATATTTAAAAACAATAATTAACAGTGCAATTTAGGTGAAATTGCAGTGGTAAGTTTCCAATTTATCATTATTACTATACTGAACGTCTCTAAAAATAATATGTTAAAAGCCTAAAGCAGTAAAATCAATATGTCACTTAAGCGGTAAGAAGAGGGAAATTGTTATGTGTGTTCGGTTGGGAATACTAAATGTGGAATTTTAGACTTACCGCGGATTGGTTTTGTGCGGAAACCAAGCAAATACGCACGATCTCGCACAATAGTAATTTTTGACCGATCGTGCGGTAAATAAATAAATCAAATCAACTTTTATTTTATTTTATTTACTTAAAAGTAACGAATTATCAATGTCGCGCACCACTAAGGATGTGCTATGTGGAAATAACTAAATGTCTTATTATACCTTTACTCTTTCTAAATTAATTTATTGGAGCGGAGATTTATAAGAAAAAAGAAATTAATGTAGATAAGACCATTTCTGATGACTTCCGGTTATTGCTCTGAGCGCCACTCGTGGCACGGATCAATTTCAGTACACACACACACACACACTATTTGACTCCACTCTTCAACACCTTTCAACAATCAAACACACCCACATAACAGGCAGAGAAGTTCGAGATGACGCCGTGATCTAGTAGGATCTGAGGATGGTGGGTGAAGCACTGAAACAGCTGTAAGCCGCACAAATCTTACATAATTAACACGAGTAAGTCCACTAGTTAATCAATTAATTATATTCAAGTGTTAAAAGTAGTGTACGCAAGATACAAAATGGATTAATAATAATTTATTTTTAATTAATATCGGCCAAAAATTAATATGAAATATATGTGTTAAGTACATACGAGAAACTCGGAAATAGAGAAGACTCAACTTCGTCTCGTCTTCTTTAAATTTTCCTCGATTCTGTTACAATGCACTTATCACCTTTGTATCGCAATAAAGCATACTATTATGTAACTAGTGTATAATCTTGGTAACTATGACACGAGTGAATGTTTAGCACTGAGCTTACACGCTCACGCGCTAATTTCCACGTGTTCATAATGAAGATTATACACGTGTTACATTGTTACATACAACGTTTTATGCTATTCTAGCATTACAATATATAAAAAACTATTATACATTTTGTAAAATGTAATGTTATGACATAGTAGACGCATGAGCACTGGATATGACGTAGGCCTAATATATTCCATGGTTGCTAAGTAACCGTTTCTAAGACAATATTATGTTGCTGTTGTTTTGAAGCTTTTTCTTACAGGTACGTTGTATAAAATTGTGTTGTGAAGGCGGTGATGACATCATGGAATACTAGTTGCTAGGTAACCTTTGATGACACAATACCAGAATTAGGTCAACTATGCACGATTTATAGCGTCACGACAAGCGTGTTTTAATGCCAGGATTGCATAAAGTTGATATTATGAAACGATTTGTTGTGCTATAATCTTAATACATCGCTGTTGTCGTAGTAACTCCTTTCTTCATATACCGTGATATCAAAGCTGATTTTATATCTTTACTAATATATATATATATATATATATATATATATATATATATATATATATATATATAATTTGAACTGGTAATGGAAATTACGGGAAAACGGCTGAACAGATTTTAATAAATGACCCCTCATTTTGAAGCTAGGAACCCAAAGTTTTTCAGAAAAATAGTAGTTTTCAGTGAAATGTCAATTTTCCTACATCATTTTCCTATTTTCCAAACTCTATCTTTCGTCAGTTTTGAGAACTAATTAATTGCATTTCAGAATAAAACAAAACATACACTACAATAAACAATAAACTATTACACGAAGGCCATGACCTACAGGATTGCTGAAATAGAGATCAGATGGCTCAGATTCCTTCACATCATAATCCCAATATGTCGATCTTCATTTGTGTAATTTTTTGATAACGTATAAAAAATAATTTACAGGTCTGATTCTCTGGTCTGTAGTTTTCAGAGTAGGCCTACAGCTGTGTATTGTATATTAAGAATTACAAAACTTAAGAATGTTTGATGACATTATTACCATTAAAAATGAAATATTATTAAGTTTATAGTTAATGCAACAAATAATGGTATACTGATGATATGAAAGTGAAACCTTTTGGGGCTTTATATAAGTAGACGCAGAGAGAGAATATTTTATATTAGATCTTCATTTCTATAATTTACTGAGTAACGGCTATATATATGTTACTGAAAACTATAAAACTTACGTAAGGTAACAATATTGTTATTAAAAATGAAATAGACCTACTTTTACAGTTATTAATCAAGTAGTGTGGGTCTTTTTCATATATTTAATAGCAGTGTGATATAGATATTTATGTGTCTGATTCTCTAATTGTCCTTGGTAGTAATTTTCCCTCTCGCAGGGTAGCATATGTAACGAAAAATTGGTCAGGCAGTCATTTCCCGCGTCCGAAAGCTTCATAATTTCATACAATACTAGTCACAATTGAATGTATGAACTGAACTGTTCAGTACAACACAAAGTTTTTACACATAGAAAAAAGAGTAAAAATACTTGCCTCGTGAAATTCACCAGCAACAATGGTGTATAACAGCTTTAATAATGGCACACACTTCAGACTACTACATACATGTGTTGTTGTCACACAGAATCAGTTCCACGGAGTTGCTACACATTGTCTGTAATGTATGGCCATCTAAACATTTTTTCTAGAAATGTGTAAAGTTACCCCCCTTGTGTAAAGTATACCCGGTTGACGGTACTTAAAAATCGAATTTTGGGCTCAAAGAATTTTTTTTGGAAAAAATTAATAAAATTCTGAACCGACCTAACTCCATTAGAAATTAACCTGGGATAAAACTTCTTTCGCCAAAATTTTCCGCTACGTAATATGGAGAATGTTACGTACTAAAATTATTTATTTATCTTGTACTATTCAAACGAATTTATCTTGTACTATTCAAACGATATGCCACAATATATAAGCACTTTAGCAACAAAAAAAAAAAAATATATATATATATATATATATATATATATATATATATATATATTTGTATATTTTTGGGATAATATAAATGTACCGGTAATCAACTGAAAATAGTAATTTTAGGAATGTGTATTAGGCCTATATGTCTTTCTCGTGTTAAATTCTATCGTACCTGGTTAACATGTTTCGCCCTTGAAGTTCTGAAGAAGGCCCATACAAGGCCGAAACATGTTAACCAGGTACGATAGAATTTAACACGAGAAAGACATATAATATACATTCCGAAGAGATATAGTGTTAAAAGTTGTGTAATCAAGATGTAGGCCTATAATAATTTTAGTTTACAACATAGCCACATGTTTAAGCTTTAATTTGAGACCTCAATGAAGTCTTTTGCCCAAATAGAAGTCTACTTTTTGTCCGTCGGAAGGATAACTTAATAAATATCGGAAAATGTGAAATAGGAGAAAACAGACACTGAAGATGGCGTAAGGTATAGAAAGTATAGTGCGGTTATATTATAAACTAGCCGTACCCGTGCGCTTCGCTGCACCCGTTAGAAATAAATATAAAGTAATTACATAACTAAAATAGGACATTTGATCCAGGGAACATTAGAGTTTGATAGAAGGATAAATCGTTTATTATGTTACTTAATTTAAATTGTATTAAAAAAATTAAAATGCGATCATTTTGATCCAGAGACCACTCATTTGGTCATAAAAATTATTTTAGGAAATACAGGAAACGAATGTACAGAATAGCCTATCAAGTTTTCTGTGCATAAGAAGCTATTTTAATCTTACCTGTCCTCGATTCACTCAGAAGTTACTGTAATAACATTATAGCATTATGTCCATCTAGAGAAACTACACTTTCCAATGGTGAATTAATATAATTAATTATACAAATCGGTTAATTTAGCTTCCGATATTACTTCATACAAACACAGACACATTATCTGTAAGCTATGTTTCATAGCTTTCGATTGTTGTTGTCCAAGGCTCCTTATAGACGAAGTCATTTGTTTTTTATTTCATTACACCGTCTTAGATGGCGTTGTTATTGTAATTTTGAAACTCATTTATCTCATTAAATATCGGTCCTATCAAAATTTTTCATAGAGTAAAACTTATCGGCAATTATTTTTAAAGAAACTTTTGTTATGTAATATTTTTCATGAAAATTAATAATACGCGAGATATTTCGATTTATTTAATTCAGACCCCCTTATAACCCCCCTTTTAAATAACGTATTTTGAATGCCATATAGCCTAAAATCTAAGTTACAACGAACTTAATTTATATTCCAATTTTCGTCGAAATCGATTCAGCCATTATCGCGTGAAAAGGTAACAAACATCTAGACAGACAGACAGACATACAAACAAAAATTTCAAAAAAGCGATTTTCGGTTTCAGGGCGGTTAATTATATATGTTAGGACCAATTATTTTTGAAAAATCGAAAATTACCAGAAAAATTTCGGCTACAGATTTATTAATAGTATAGATGTCCAAATAATTATGAAATTATTGAGGTAGGCCTAATGGGTACAAGTTATATATTTTTGGAAACTAGAAGAAATGAGCTTCCAGATCAGACAAAAACATTATTTATTATTTATTTACAGTAGATTCAAATGGTGAGCATTGGTGGAATGAAATCTGTATTGTTGAGGGAATAGTAAGAGAAGAGCCCTCACCTCTCAATTTCGTTCACTTCTCTAGCAGTTAACTACTGGACGAGCCATCATCATCATCATCATCGTCATCGTCATCATCATCATCATTGGTGGGATGAAATTTGTTTTGTTGAGGGAAAAGTAAGAGTCACGAGAAGAACACTTATCTCTCAATTTCGTTCACTTCTCCAACAGTTAGCTACTGGACAAGCCATCTTCTTCTTCATCATCATGATCATCATCTCATTTCCAACATTACCTTGTTGACGAAAAATTCTTTCCCTTTCGTTTAACATGGTGGAAATGACACTATGATAAAGTAACCAATTCTCAAATTTGATCAAACGTTATTCAGTCTCGACAGAAAAGTCACACTAATGCGTGATTAGGGACGGCCGCAAAAACACACATATGTGGCTGTCCTGAGGGACTCGGAGCCCGGGCAGGGGGGAGCTGGAGGGAAGTAGCAGCTGAAGAGACTACAGCAGTTAATTCAAGTGTTCACACTTGCGTTGTCGGGGCATTGTTCCACTGGACAACATGACAGTCCATTGTCTGACAATCCCTACGCTACTCAATGATTTTCAAATGTGATCCCTACGCCCGTGGCAATAATAAGCAGAAAGACCCCCTAGAATCAGAGCTGCTGTTACAGTGGCATAGCTACTGGAAACACTACAGTACATTCGTGCCTCCCAAACTTAATAGCATCCTGGAGTTTTAATGTAATTCAGTATCAGTTACAATTACCTTAAAGACGGCACATTATTATTATTATTATTATTATTATTATTATTATTATTATTATTATTATTATTATTATTATTATTATTTATTCGTTGAAAAGCTTTTGTCATCTAATCTGCTGTCAAAAAATCTGAAAGTCATTATTATTATTATTATTATTATTATTATTATTATTATTATTATTATTATTTATTCGATTGAGAAGCTTTTGCCATCTAGTCTCTACTGTCAAAAAATCTGAAAGTTAGAATTTATAAAAACTTATAGGCTAAGTTGTGTGAGCTTGGACTATATCTCTACCGAATGAAAAGTAATAGCGCATCTCTTAATGTCAGTGAACCAGAACGACAAACATGTACAGCCGGGTGGTAACCAAACATGTGCTCCAATCGTCCACAGCCTTAGAACAAGAAAATAATAAACGAATAATATAAAAAAACAATAATTTGTAATTAGCCTATAAACTTCGTAACTCCCAAATTAAAATAATTTAGCCATAATTTACATATAAAAATAACATACGAAGTAGATATAGGTACAATTATGATTCTAGCCTCATTAGGCCTATAAGAAATAACAATGAACATTTTCATTTTATCAAAGGAAATACTCCTTTTATGTTCAGAAAAATAATATTTGTACTCTGAAAATATTCGTTCTACGTCACAACACGTTACTGGAGAAAATATGATACAGCTATATCTTACTATCACCAGGTGAACAACTACTTTGTGAATCTAATAGTGTATCTCGTATGTGGCAGATAATATTAAACCCATAATTGTTTTCAAGAAAATTTTTCATTTCTATCGTAATGACAGCTCGGAAGCTCGTATCGTAATTCCGATGTTGAACTTGGACTGTAACGCAACCGAACGCATAGGTGCACGAGACGTCAACATTTAACGAAGAATAATCTGGGAAAAAACAAAAGTGTTACACACTCCTGTTTGCATAATTATTTAATAATAGATGAGTTTACTTTTTTGGAATCATGCATAATATTAATATTACGTAGTCTAAATAATAGGGGAGAGTCGGGTAGTATCGGACATCGGGTAGTATTGGACAGTGCGTTTCTTTCATCCACCACCATATGGTAGTACCTGAATGACATGGTTACGTTTCTCTATGCGACATCACAGAAACGTAACCATGTCAATCAGATACTATCATCGTGTGGTAGATGAAAGAAACTCACTGTCCGATATTACCCTTTGTCCGATACTACCCGACTCTCCCCTATATTAATAACAGAATATCTCACTTTGTTCGGAACTTAAAATATTAATATAAATTAACAATACTCTTCAAACTATTCACGACTCTACACAGCTCCACAGAATGCCACTATGCGTTTGTTTATGTGAACAAACTGTGTAGTCTATCATCTATAGCGAGCGGGAGCAGGGCGAGGTGCGGGTGACATCTATACTCCTCGCTGTACTCAACTGAAATCTACTGTTCTGATACGAACTTCCTATCTATGATTAGGGCCTATCACATTTCAGGATCTCGTGAACCTGCCTCAAAAACCCTCTTAACCGACACCACAAACACTCAACTATAGGCCCTACTCGGTGTCATTCTTAACTTTTAGTGCATATAAATCGGGACTCTTATTAATGGAGCTGTGGTGGAATGCCGGCAGGGTAAACGGGAGCCAAATAAAATTGTATCGGAGTTTTATTTTCACTCTCTCACTTTACTCTTCAGTATTCTTCAAACCTCTAACCCTAGCTACCTAGCTTCTCGTTTTCAACATTTCTCCTCATATCACGAAATAGATACTCGCTCACAACACCATATCACACTCTCCATTCCTAAACGCAGAACATCCTTCTACTCTTCATCTTTCACCGTCTCTGCAGCTCATCTCTGGAACTCTCTACCACAACATGTCAGAGACTGTCGGACATTGTCTAGTTTCAAAAATAAATTTAAATTGCACTTTTTGAATTAGATTCCTTTCAGTTATAAGCCCTTTTCTCTCCCATAGTTTTGTAAAAAATATAGGCTTTAGGCTATATTTCTTTTTCCTTCCTTTCCCCTTTTTGTTGTCTTTATCAGCCGATGAATTTATTATCATAGCCTTTTTATCGTGAATTTTATTTAATTTTCGTATTTCTTTTCTTTTTTATTATTATTTTATTATATTCCATTTTGATATATTCTTCCTTACGTTTTTCCATATTAGTCTAACCATTTGTACTAAATGAGTTGCTTTCACTATATTCCAATGTATTTTACTTTCTTTTCTTTTTTTCTCTATTATGGTATTATTTTCACGTTGTTTAGTGTCGATTTTATTATGCTATTATTATTATTTTTTTTTGTAATATGTTAATATTCTGTTCTTTAACTTTTTGTTTTGGCGACAGACACGACATGGATTTATTCCAATTAATCGAAATTTGCAGCTTGATGCTTTACTTTCCGCTGATGATTTAGTTCTCATGGCATCAACTGAAGATGATTTACAATATTCAGTACACAATTTAAATAAGGTCAGTGAAAAATATAACATGGAAATTAATATTGAAAAATCGAAAATCACGTCATTTTGTGGGAAATTCCCTGTACCAAGCAAAATCTGTTTGAATAATAAAATAATAGAAAGAGTAAATACCTTCACTTATCTTGGCTATACACTATCACCTTATGATGAAGTAGATATTGCTGAAAAAATATGTAAATATAACAAAAAAATGGGGATCATTAATAAAATCATGAAACCCTCACTAGTACAAAGACACACAAGAATAGGCTTGTATAAAACCTTAGCACAGCCAGTATTAAGCTATGGTAGCGAAGCGTGGACTGTGAAGAATAAAGATGTCAGTAGAATAACAGAAAGTGAGATGAGGTTTATGAGAGCAACAGCTGGATATACTCGCTGGGATCATAAAAATGAGGACCTAATGCAAGAACTTCAAATAGAACCCATTATGCAGTTCATCAGCAAATATCAACTTCAGTGGAAGGGTCATCTCGAACGAATGAATCGATGCAGAATTCCAAAAGCACTGCTTCATTACCATCCATATGGCAAAAGATCTCTAGGCCGTCCAAAGAAGAGATGGACTGAAAATTCTAGTTTGAGACCGTAACAGGCCACTTGGCCTAATACTTGTTAGGAAGATGATGATGATGATGATGATGATGAACTTTTTGTTAAATTTTAACTGCTTGTATACTTTTTGACCTGGTAGAGTGTAAGAGAAGGCCCTATGGCCTTAACTCTGCCAGTATAAATAAATAAAGAATTATTATTATTATTATTATTATTATTATTATTATTATTATTATTATTATTTTCTGTGTTTAACACAGACAACATAAATCTATTTTATTTTTCACATCATAACGATCTAGAAGTCATATTCTGAATGTCCCTTTAATGTGACCAGAAATGGAGACAGACGCCGTAAATGCAACACTGCTGAACAGCTCTGGTTATCAAATGTTTGTGATTGGACAGTTTGGCTAGCGGCGCCATGGTAACTCGCGTCAGTCGATAGTGTTCGAGCGAGGCAACATCTCGAGCGAGAGACGCCAGCTCCCTCCAGCGGCTGTGAGTCGAACCAACAACACTCACACCCACCGCGCCCTCTGGCAGCCCTTCCGCACGAATAAGCATCCAGCATTTAAGAATCAATGCTACCGTCTCACTCTGCCTACCCCCACCAGAGCCGTTCCCCTCCCCTCGTAACCCAGATCCTATTGGACCATCCGTCCGTGCACTGGCTTTCTGATTGGTTTACCCCTTAAAACCTGTCATCCCCTACACTTCTCGCGGTCCTTTTTCCTTCATCACCCTCCCCATTGCTGCCTTGATTATTCTCACCCTCTTTCAACTCCCCAACACCCCTAAATTCACGGCAGAGGGGTGCATTTTTTTTTTCGGAAAACAAAGTGAGAAAGAAATAAGAGAGATTTTCGGCGGTAGGAAAAGTGGATGGGGTGGGTTATTTGGGTAGAGGAAAGGAGAGAAAATATACAAGAAAGAAATGGTTTTAAGAGAGAAGGTGAGATAAGAATTTTAGGGAGAGGGTAGTTCGACAGGAGTCTGTAGCGGGCTTGATGAATGGGCGCTTCAGGTCAGGCGGATCGGATGGACGGAAGGACGGACGGACGAACGGAACTGCGAGAGAGGAAATCTACGCACGCACGCGGGGCTATCGAGGGGGGGGATCGGGGAGAACGGACCCTACTTGTAAAGAGATCAGTTCGTAACGTCTCGCTAGTTAGGCAAGGTGATACCACCATGTGCTGCTGTTTACGACTCCATAGCAGCAAGTGTCAAATGTTTGCGAGTGTGTGTGCTATACAGTGAAACGCTTACGAACCATTTGCTGCTGACATTGATCGTAATTGCGTGTTTATCCTTGTTTTATACACTCCCTCTCATAAACTCACCAAATCGTCACTAATTCAAGCCCGTTTATGTCAGTGAATGTGTGACAAGAACCGATCAGAGACGTCATAATAGAATAAAAAACAAAAAACTCGCGGCGTACGACTGGACAACAACATACAGGACAATCTACTGTAAGACTTGCAGTTTCGTTTTCTGTATTCAGATCTTTCCTAATTCGAGATGAATAGGTCGATATTGTGACAGAGGCGCGAACCTGGATTTAACGAGTGCTGGGGACGGAAAGATTCATTGCTAGCTTAAGTGGACGCTGGCGTCGGCGACGACAGGTGATAAATCAAGGGATGAGGCACCCACGTGTCTGGGCATCAAGTAAGCGCCACGTCTAACACTGCCGTTTATACCAGCGTCTTCTGTATCAACATTCATGTGAGTACTAGACACAACAGTTGTCTTTATTTAGGCCTATAATTTGCCTTCACGAAATTAATTGCATTAAAAGCAACTTTTTTATCAGTATTGAACAATTGTCACCTTTGGCATATTATTGCATAGGCTATCATTTACGTCGTACGTAGCATATACAAGGTGTTTCAAAAGTTTATTGTTGTTTATTGTTAGTAAAATAACATGTACAAAAATACATGTCTTAAATCTTCTCTGAAGGAGTAAAAAACTCGTGCTCAGGCAGTTATCTAAACACATATTTAACACACACAAAGACAATTATTTGACATACTATTAGTATTAGTATTTATTTATTTAACCTGGTAGAGATAAGACCGTCAGGCCTTCTCTGCCCCTCTACCAGGGCATTACAACTATAATATGAAGAATAAAATTACAATTAATATTAAATTTACAATTACAATTACAATAAAAATTAAAGTACGACAAGATTACCTGATTAATGAAAGCTAGACATTTTATCATAGAAGTTAAGAACAAAGAATATTTTTGTATTTACTGAATTACAAATTAAACCTAGAACAACAAAATTCTATAGTGATGAAATTACCGGATATTGAAATATTTTGCGATAGCCTATATTAAGAGAACTATTTACAAGAAACCATGTCTGAACGAGTCTCAATTACTGACCAAGTGCCTAGTAAGTTTGAGTTTGAACTGAGTTTTATTTCGACAGTCCCTGATGCTAGCAGGTAACGAATTCCAGAGTCTTGGCAGGGCTATTGTGAAAGAGGATGAGTATGAGGAGGTGGGTTAAGAAAAAAAAAATTATAAGAATAAATTAACTTTAAAAATACAATTTCAATTTTAACAATTTAAATCATACAAATACATATACATATTAAATCAAACAAATATTCTTTAACAATTATATTCCTATCGCTATTTTTTAAATTTCTGAAACTAAAATTTTCCCAATTTGGGTATTTTTCAATTATTTTATTGTATAACCTTGCACCGAAGTAGGTACCATGGCTAAGAGCTGTGCTTGTGAAACCCTTTGGTTCCTCTAGTCGTACAAAATCAGATCTTTTAGTTCCATATTTATGATGATACATTTTGAATTTATTACGATTTTTATGTATGAAGTTTAATAAGGCAATATAATAAATCTGTTTAATTTTCAAAACATTAAAATCAGTGAACAAAAGCTCGGATGAGTAATCAATTGGTTTATTAAGGCATATTTTAATTATTCTTTTCTGAATAAGTAGGCCTATTAGTGGAGTGAGATTAGAATTACAAGCATTTCCCCATCCTAAAATTCCATATTGGAGAATGGATTGAAATAAAGGTAAATAAATGAGACGTAAAATATTAACTGGTAAATAAGTTATGACCGAAGTATAACAAAGATATACAGTAAATTGTTTTACGTAATCTATTGCATAAATATGTAATATGTTTATTCCATCGTAAGTGTTTGTCGATTGTAATGCCTAAATACTTAACTTCTGAGGATTCGGTTAATATGGGACATTCGCAATTTTGAGAAGAACGATCAGAATGATGAATTATGAGCCTAAAAGAAGATTGAGGAGATTTAAGACCACTGGACCTTAGTGAAAACGGAACAACAGTTGTCTTGGATGTGTTTAAGGAAAGAGCGTTTGAATCAAACCACTCTTTAATTACCTGTAGTCCATTATTCGCATTAATATAAGTGCCTTTCCAAGATTTTTCACCAAAAATAATTACGGTATCATAACTGCTATTAAAATTAAATGAGAGAATTTAGGACAAAAAGTTCAAGGAGTCAAACCTTGTATTTAGGAAGGAATATTTTACGAAAACAAAATATTTTTTGCGACTATTACTGTGCGAGTTATGAAAGCATTTTTAAATGAGACCCGATACTTTTTTTAATATTATCTGAAAAGCATTTTTTGTTTCAATCACTATGCAATACTTCGTTTCATACAGATGCATGGTTACTATGGTAATATTTCAGTTGTCGATACATTTTATTAATCGGTGTGTTTTAATAGTACCCTAGACTATATTACGATACGAGATTGGGAAATGGTTTTTACAAAATCGAGGAAAAGTTTGAAAAACGAGCAGAGTGCATTGCAAATTTAGAGCAACATTATTCCAAAGCCTTCGAAAAACTGAACTGTAATGGTAACTAAGTAGCTAACAGTAAGTTCACTTTAATAGTCTATTTCAGTATAGTTTTTTATTATGAAGAATGGTTTCCCTAGCAACAAGTTTCTGTGTGGGAATTCTGACAATAGTTGTAAGTACAACAAAAAACACGAAAGTGCAAAAAAAAAAAAAAGCAGTTTTATTCAGTATATTCAGTATTGTACAGTCAGAGCACACAACATTGTGCAATTGACAAAGTCAATAAAAAGTAAACAACAAAACAATAAAATTAATTCAAAAACTCTCAACAACGTTGACATTAAAAAACTCATTAATTTCATAAAATGGTTTGTTGATTAACCAACCAGAGACAAGTCTATTAAAAGACTTCCTTTCCAGATTAAAAATATATCTCGGAAATTTATTTGCTATTTTTAACGACAGAATAAAATAATTATTCATTGTTTTAGTCAGCCTACACTTAGATATATCAAAAAGGTCACGGTTTCTGGTGTTGTATATATGAACATCATTCCTATGTGTCAACATATGTGAATTTTCTTTGACGAAATTTAGGGCTTGATAAATATACAGTGATGTTACAGTCATAATTTTTTCATTTACAAATAACAGTCTGCAGTGTGCCTTCGTTGATGAATTAGTTATAATTCTAATAGATTTTTTGTAACATAAGTACCTTATTAGTATGAGAACTATTACCCCATAAAAGTAGTCCATAAGAAAGTATACTATGAAAATAAGAAAAATAGACAACTCTAATGTAATTCTTAGGAACATACATTTTCAAATTTCGCAGAAGAAATATTACTCTTGACAATTTTTTACAAATAGACTCAACATGGTCTGCCCAAGTAAGTGTGCTGTCCACCGTAATACCAAGAAGTTTGAAATTATTATTTTCCATGACATAAACAACAAAGATGCAGTTTTACTTTCATTTAAAATAAATTTATTAGAACTAAACCATTTCTTGGCTTTATTAAAAAAGAAATTACTAAGAGTTTTCAATTCATTGATATCACTATGACTTGTCAAGAAAGTGGCGTCATCAGCGAATACCACAGAATAAGCAGAGACATTGACGAAATCAGAATAAAACAAGATGTTCATAACGGAAAATGGTCTTTTTGTCTCTGACATGACCTTGTTCTATGAATTTCGTTTCTATTCTACTGAGAAATAGATGGCAGATTTGTATGAGTTTCGTTAAAAAGTGTGCATACCTCTTGTTGTGTAAGCCTAAGTTACATCTTCTGTCACCAAATCCTATCACCATCAGGATCTCAATACTCTCATTTTCTGTTGAGAACATCTCGTTTTATGTTGGTCATCAATAAAACTGCTTTCATAACAAAATATATCAACAATTAACTTCTTTCAACAGTAGGCCTAACCATAACCAAAGTGGTTATGTATAAAACAAATAAAATATTAACTTACTTTTTTTTTCTGTAAAATATTTCTTTTTAAATATAAGTAAGCTTTTTGTCCAAAATCTCCTCATTCAATTTTAATTGAAATTATGAGTTACCTTCCAAAAAACTCTATGTATAAGTAGTTTATTTGATTGTGACATAGTCTACGTTTCTTTACTGTCGCTAGTTCAAAAATAAAACCCATACCTTTCAATCGCCAATGCTGAAGGTTTACAATACTGCCTATGAAAGCTTTACGGTGGCTCTGGCTGTTAAAGCTGTGCTTTCAAAGCTTTTATAAATTTCATTGTATCTAAGCAAGATATTTATAGTCTATATGTCACCACACTTGGAACGCATATTTGCAAAACGTTACAAAAGCTGTAGCTACGTGTTTTTTTAACCCTAGCTGAAAAAATGCAACATTTTTACATAGTATAGGCCTACACGTGTCTAAAATTTTGAACGAAGAAACTTACAATGCCAGTAAATGGACTATATAATAATTTATATGCATACGACATCATGTAATAATGAGATTCCAGACAGTACATAATAATAGAGTCTAGTTGTGTGCAGCTTTATTTAAGAGTGGGTCAGATTAGAACACGACCGTAGAAAATGTTCTAAACCCTACGAGTGTGCTGAAGCTACATTCGCAACTAGTTGTAGGCCTAGTATACGACATTTTATCTAGGCCTAAGTGTTGTGTATTTTGCTAAAAATTAGAGAAAAATAAATTCATAATAGGACTGTTAAAATTTAGATTCTTTTAGGTGTAGCCTATAATCTAGAATGCCACGTTAGCGTTTCTTAGTAGGCCCTAACCATATTTATTGCTATTATAGCGACATAAAATCAACCAACATTGTTGTTGTTGTTGGTTAGATCTACCTATTTTTTTAGGTTGTTGTTGCCAAGATCGTGTTATACAATTTTATAATACATTGCTATGTAAAAATACGTGTTTTACTTTGTACAAAAGTAAAGTGGCACTTTTTAAATAGAAGATATTTACTTTTTCACCAAAAGAATATAAAGTATAGTTATATCGTATGTCTATAGCCTATGTCTTAATTTGCAAAACAAACTTCTTTCTTTAATTTTGACATATGTTTACATTATTTATGTATTTTGTTACTAATATAATGTATTATTTTCTTCCTAATTGATTGCGGAAATTTCAAAATCTTACATTGCTATGTAAAAATACGTGTTTTACTTTGTACAAAAGTAAAGTGGCACTTTTTAAATAGAAAATGTTTACTTTTTCACCAAAAGAATATAAAGTATAGTTATATCGTATGTCTATAGCCTACGTCTTAATTTTCAAAACAAACTTCTTTCTTTAATCTTGACATATGTTTACATTATTTATGTATTTTGTTACTAATATAATGTATCATTTTCTTCCTAATTGATTGCGGAAAATTCAAAATCAAATCTGTATCATAGGCTATTCTAAAAAGTGTACCAAGAAGCGTTCTTATTAAATCCAAGAATAGTCTTTAAGTGTGCTAGCCTGCGCTACGAGCGTGCTAAACTGCCCCGGCTATCGACTGATTACTTGTACAGGATTCCTATCATATCATATCGCTAACACTGGTTTATGAATACGAAAAACGTTAGTTTGCTTATCATCCACCGGAAGCCCGCGCTAAGAATGTCTATGAATATGGCCCTAAATGTTGGCGCAGGTTCGTAGTTTATAACTGTAAGACTACATAAAAATTTATAGATTATTTTTAATAATTCTGAAGTCCTGATCACCATAAAATAAGGCTAGAAAAAACAAATTAATATTCACAAAAAAGCAGCTCTTCCAACCATGGCAATAATATGTAAGAAAACAAGACAAATTAAATCTATAATGAACAAAGATACGGTTAAAAAAAAAAGAGTGATGACAATTTAGGCCTACAAGAACGCTACTTACGAAATCTATTAAAGACAATATCGGATACACAAAATAATTGGTATCACTGTTTTAGCATGATGAAAGGTTAAATAATATCAAAAGTAGCTTACTGGGTGCTATAAGAATAGGCTACAAAATTGGAACGGTACAAAAACAAATATTAAATTGAAATGATGATGATGATGATGATGATGATGATGATGATGATGATGATGATGGCGATGACATCATGTCATCATTGCATTTAAGCTGCTATTCTGATTGATATTATATCGACTCTAAACTGAAAGTAGGCCTATATAAAAAAAAAGCTCTTTGAAATATAGGCTACTTTATCCCTCGGTCTATATCTGCTATGGAAAAACGTACTCTATACCTGGGGTCTTTTTTGACCCCGGGTAGATTTCTTTCAACTAACTTGAAAATAGGAAGTTGTAAGGATAATTATTGGATAATTTATGAATTTTGGTATTTATTCAAGCGTTTCCACATCAGACTATGGCATTATAGAGGAGTATTACTTCTCATTTTCTGTGTTCACATTCACTTATGTCAAAAGAATTATGCAGTGTTGACAACAAGAAGACGGCTTTGAATCTTTTCAGCACGTAAGCGGCCACAAGAGTATTTTGTGTATAGCCAATATTTCTAGGAGGTTGCTTACGCTGTGGTGATGGCTGAGTAGCATAGTTCAGTTGTCCATTTCTTGATGTAAGTAAATGTGTCACTAATACATTGACGTTATCATCTGCATCAATAGAATCAATATCTATTTCGTCTTCAACTTGAATATCTTCCTGTCACATCTACTTCCGCAACACCGCCGTCGTTTTCGAATATGAAATCATTGTCACATTCACTATCACTGTGGTCTGCGTCTTTTAGAGCATGATTAAGGCTATAACCTTTCTGAAAATCAATATTATAAATTATTATTTATAATAAAGAGAGAGACAAACCGACTTACTTCATCAGAAATCTACTGCAAACTGAAAACAGTTAATTAAAAATTTTCAAATATCTCACTACAGTGCATCCCAGTTCAAGAAATATCAATATTTGATCTGTATTTGTCCCACTGTTGTCATAAAATACACCAAGAGCGAGACCAAGTAACAAATTCATTATAAAAATTAGTATAGCGTACTCTATACCTGGGGTCTTTGCTGACCCCATGTGATAAAAATGAAAAATAATGTTATACCGCTTATACTAGGATCATGACAATGTAACATAATTGTAGCCAAATGCTCACAAATAGCATATCTGGAACATCAAAGAGTTATGTCAACATTTGACATATGCATTTGTAAAAAATAAAGGAGTGGGGTCACAAAAGACCCCAGGTATAGACCGAGGGTTATAAATGTAGTCTAAAGGAATTTAACAAGAATATGAAATATTACCCCAAATTACCTCCGATTTCAGTCACTACTCTCTACTCAGTAGCCTACATATTTAGCGAAATATATTTGGCTTGTTATTAATCGATGCTAAGTATATGAATGTATTTATTTCAGATTTAGCATTTCAAGGGACAATATCTTATGTTGCATTGTACTGTATTGTATGTATTTACATTCTGTGGTATTCATACATAGCTTCACAGCTAGAATATGGACCATATCAAAAAAAAATCTTAATAAGTTAGTAGGACTGCTATATTGTCTTAGGCCTAATTATGAGCACAGTCCAGTTGAAATAGGCCTACAGAATGGTTTTACAATATAGTTTACAAGTACATCACAACGGTTTAGTATCAATACTTAATATAAGACAGCAATATTCATGGTAATTGTTGAATGTCATAAATTCACTTACAGAATAGAAAGCGTGAGAAATTATATAGGCCCTACTTCTTTAATTTTGTCCTAAATAATCTTATGTTTTGAGTTGGATTTTTCATATCTATAGGGAGGCTATTAAAAATTTTAGTGTCATATAACGCACTCCTTTTTGATAGCACAATAGACTTACGGATGGAGTAGGCCTATGAAAGTCATTTTTGACGCGTATTTATGCCATGCACTGTTGAATTAGTTACAAAATTTTCACGATTACATACGAGGAAGATTATTAATTAAAGAATATAGCCTACTGGCAAGACATGGGTATTATTTGTATATTTTAATGGTCCTACACGATTCCCTAGATTTAGCAACTACTATTATTCTAATTAGACCTTCTCTTTTTTGTAGTAGGAATACACTGTTACTCTCCGTAGAATTTCTCCAGATAAACTAAACTAAATCTATAAAAACCAAAGAACTTTACGTAAAAATATATGTGAATTAAGAGTGATTTAAGAATTCATGGAAAACAGTTTCGAATCCAGATAAATTAGGGTCTAATATTTTTTTTAGTTTAAATTTAGCGACACTGTAGCGACTACTAAGTTATTAGTGTCGTTGAAATTGGTGATCGAAATGGTAGCCTATTTGATGAGACGAGACGGAGAATTCGCCATAGTTTACCTACCATTCATCTTACAGTTGAGGAAAAGCTCGGAAAAGATCCAACCAAGTAATCATCCCAAACGGGAATCGAACCCACGCCTGAGCGCAGATGCGAATCAGTAGGAAAACATTCCTGCCGCCTCAGCTATACCGGCGGCTCAGAATAATTCTTAAATTAACCGAAGGTCTTTGATGTTAAATACGGTTCCGTTATGTAGACGTAAGTTATCGTGAAATTATCACTGGTTTCAACTCCCGTAGGTGTAATTTATGTCTGTTATGAGACCTTCAGAACCTTTGAGTAAATACAAAAGTTCTAATAAAAGAAAAAGTCGTTATTAAAATTCGAAACTACTCGCGACGTTGTAGCTTACATAGACCTATAGCTATACCGAAATAAATATGCCTATGCTAAGTATAGCCTATAAATGTGTCCTATTTACTTTAGCCTAGATTTATCAATTCAAGGAGAAATGAGTAAATAGGCCTATCTTGTGCTATGTCAATCTGTAAAACAAAGAATTTTACAACAATATGCATATATGAACAAGAGTAAGTTATTCATTTACGAAATTATGGAAAAAATTCTTTTGTGTTCGGATAATAGTTAATAAATCAACCGAAAATCTTCTGAAGAAAACTACCGTTCTGTCAAGTAGTCTACCATGAAATTACCGCTAGTTTTAACTTCTGCTGACGTAATTGGATGGAGTTACGCAATAGAGATTGATCCCGCGGTATGACAAATGTCTCAATTCTAGTGAGAAATATGTTGGAAAATAGCTCAATAGTTGTTGCATCTGTTTCAATAATTTTTTCAATGAAATTATGTTTTCGTTAATTGCGTTCGAGTGGTCAAAATTTGTACAAGCACTTGTTTTGACATTATTAACATGATGGGAGAAAAAATAACTTTATCTGTCCCCATCAGAATGTTTGCTTGTACGTTACTTTAGAATGTGCTAAGAATGGAATTTAGTCTTTGCACTTGGATTGTCTGTTGTCCATATTCGACAATTGTGAGTAAGTACCGACTCAACCATTGAGAGTAAAGTGGGCCTCATATGTCCACAGTATTCCATTCCATTCAATTTCCATCTCAACTAACAGTTGAAAAGTTGTATCTCTTTTCATACCAGCTTCGTCCAATTCAAACACCATTTGCGGTCTATAAGGATAGGCCTATATTTTCAGACGTTTTCGTATGTTTTTTTTTTTTCAATTAGTGTTGTAATATGTGAAGTTTACTTAACACATTAGCACTGCTGACTGATAACGTGTTTTCTTTAGCTATATTCTGGCTTTCATAAAAAAAACTCTACAGCCTGATTATCGTTAACTCTTGATCTTCTCAATATTTTATTATAAACTGAACTAGTTTCTTTAAATTTCTCAATAATTAATGCACGATAAGAACTATATTTGTTTACTTTGTTTCAGATAAAAGCTAATATTCCGCTTCCGACACCGTCACAATAAGACTAAGCTTACCTATATGTTTTAAAAATAAGTGCATTTTTTTTAATATTATATCAACATAGGCTATCACTAAGAAATAAGGAACTGAAGGACCGTAAATAAACGGTCATTCGAAGCTAAACAACTGATCAATGACTGTTTATTTGAAAGGAGAAGATTTCGCGGTATAAAACTAGAAAATTGCACATAACTAATAATTATTTTACTGAATGCATTAGCCCTATAGAGAGTTATTCAGAGGTCGCGAAAGATTTCAAAGTCCTCTAACTTTGTTAAAAGGTAAGTTTGTCCAAAATAATAATAATAACTTACTGTTTTGTTCATAAGAGTGTGGAGGTTATTCAGGTAGGCCTATAAACCAATTCCTGAGAATACGCTACACTGTTGAATAGCTCATCTGCTGTCACCTAGAAACTTGATTCTTACTGCATGTTCCGTATTCTGAATGTTGTCTAATTTCCTGGACTTCTTGTAAAATCATCATAGCATTCACATCATTTTCTATGGACTTCGGTCTACCACAAAATTGTTTATCGTTTACGGAATCAGTTTTTCAATTTCTTTACAAACTTCCACCATGACGACAATTTACTTGTTTATTAATCTATTTATTATTTGATTTAATTGCTTATTAATTCATTCATTTATTTCTGGGGTTATTAATTAATATGTTCATTTGTTTTCTTCTCTATTTATTAATTTATTTATTTCTTTATTTATATATTTATTTTTTTACTTTTGTAAATATTTCTTTACTTGCTTATTTATTTCTTTATTGGGATACTTGTTTATTTCTTTCTTTACTGGGTTAATTGTTTATTTTCTTTCTAATACCTTGCTTGTTTATTTATCTATTTATTATTTATTCAGTATGTTTATCTCGACTGAGTGTTCTTAGAAGAAATTTGAAACCAATTACTCTAGTAGGTAGTCTGTAGTATTATAATGTTGGCATAACAAATTAATATCAAATAATTTTATTATATCTATGAAATATAAATATTCATCTAATTGAATTTTACACTGTGCATTAATTTTTGTAGAGTCATATTGCTTACCATTACTATCTCGTAGATTCTGATAATATAGCCTAAGCTTCAAACTACGTACAGTGGTCACACGAATATAAATAAGAGAAGGGTAAACACGCTTAATTATGAAAATGGTGCCTTATAATAACATAGATCATAATTTTAGATTTAAATTTTCACTTGTTCTGAGTTTATACCCTCACAGTACTTTATACGCATATGATTGATAGAGTATGTTTAATATATGAGTTTTATATAGCCTTTTAAAATACTACTTAAAGTAGACTAATGTATCAGTCTACTTTCTTTATACGGTAACTCAAAACCAATTACCGTAGGCTAATATTTTAATGTTTGATTAAAATTTGACAGCTTTTACATTAAATATGAGATGCAGTAGGACACCTGTAATAGCTTACAGGCCTTTTCGTTTAATGCTATTTTCAGTTCTCTATTAAATTCTGTTACATCATGCGAGTATTTTTGCTATGACTATATCGTAGCTATATTCTCAATGGTGTAATATGTTTTAGTAACAAGTGTTAGTAGAAACAGTGTGTCTTCGATATAAGTGTACTGAAAATCAAGAACAGAGTCGTAAAGGTGTCAATTTTGAATAATCTAAATGGGATCGAAAGTTAAATTTATAAGAGCGTCCACAAAAGGTAGTATATCTATTCTGTAATGAATGTAATTGTGGCACCGGATACAAATTGTGAGGTCCACATTACATGGATGTAAATGTTGACATCATCATATCATCATGGATGTAAATGTTGACATCATATCATATCATATCATATCATATCATATCATATCATATCATATCATATCATATCATATCATATCATATCATATCATATCATATATCATATCATATCATATCATATCATATCATATATCATATCATATCATATCATATCATATCATATCATATATCATATCATATCATATCATATCATATCATATCATATCATATCATATCTTATCATATCATACCATATATCATATCGTATATTTTGATATAATTATTATATCTCCATTAAGTTAAATATTTAGGAATTATAGATCAGCATTTTACGTTGGGATAAACAAATTGATTTCAAGTGTACAAGTATAAGAAAGACAATTTATAAATTCATAATACTTAGAAATTTTATCACTAAGAAAGCATTGAGAATAATGTTTTTAGCTTCAATACAATCATTAATACAATATGGTATAATAAATTGGGATGGAGTAGCATCATCTGTACTTAATCCATTAGTTTTAATACACAGAAGATTAACAAAAATTTGTCTCACCAAAAGAAAAATGGGTTAATTTATACAGATTTTAAAGTATGAACTATTGATAAAATTTATAAATATAGTTTACTAACTTATTACTACAGAAATAAAATAAAACAAAAATCTAATCGAAATGAACATCATACTCGAAGACAAGAGTCTGTTCTTCCATTGATTAAGCCTAAATGTCACACAAGTGCAGCACTTAAACATGGAGCTAATTTCGGCCCAAGACTTTATAATAAAATTACAAATCATTTTTCAAATTAGAACTATTTTAAAATTGTACCTTTTAAAAAGAAATGTATAAAATTATTCATGAATATAATATTAACAAATGGTGTACTTTTTACCTTTTTATTCCTCTCGACTACATTCATGTTTTTATTTAATGTCATTGGTTTCTGTCTGATTGTCAATTTACATACGTATATTAAATGTTTTCTCTTTTCTCTTTCTTTTTCTTTTCTATTGTGTATTAGTTGTCGGTCAGAATTAAGTTAATTAGTGTATTTAGTAAACTGCCTTTATAAATTTTATGTTGTATTATTGGCTAAGATCACATCGTACACGAGCCTGGCTCTTACGGTAGTGGCTAGAAACATTTTTGTTGCATATTTTTTAATTGCTTATTAACATTCATTGCAGGACCTGGTACCGAAATAATAATCTCATGACCTTTCGCCTCTGTGTAATAAATAGTGTAACCATGTCTCTTCGTAAGGCTCTTCTTACTTCCTTAAGACCAGAAGAAAGGAAGTACTTAAATACAAAAATTGTAGAGGAACTTAATTATGTTAAAATAATTAAATGTTTATTGAAAATTCCTCAGTACGAAGCACGCTGTTATAGTAGGTAGGCCTACATCATACGGCCTTCTCACGCTGGGACTCCTCTTCATGTGTGGTGGACGAACACTGTCACATATAACAGCATTGTTACTTGAGCGTGCACGAATGTAGGTCGCTCTAGCCAATTTGTGGACTATTTGCATGACTGATAGAAGATTCAAGTCTTCATGTATCTGGACATTACTAAGAGAGTAGTCACTACGAGTATAATACGAACCACCTTATTTTGTAGGATCTGAAGTTTCCTTATATTTGTTTTAGCGGCAAATCCCCAGGCTGGAATTGCATATAGCCTAACAGATGTGGTCGTATGACCACGTTCTATATAATTATTACAAGCTTCTAACTACTGTTATTACTCAAATTCAAGTAAGAGAGCGCTAAAGACGAACTATGGAAATGGTGCGTTATAATAGACTAATGCATGCCATATAGTAGGCCTAATTCTGGGCAAAATTATACAGACCTTCTTCTTTGAGTTCATATTCATCTAATAAATTTTATACGTATGTTTCCAAATATAGGCCTACGAGTTTTGTTAGTCTAAAATGTGTAAAATAACGTTAGAGAATATTTTCGTCTATTTTCTTAGAATTAGGCCTATTTATTTATTTATCTGGCAGAGTTAAGGCCATAGGGCCTTCTCTAACATTCTACTAAAAAGTTAAAGAACAGGATACTAACATATTACAAAAAATAATAACATAACAAAATCGACACTAAACAATATGAAAATAATACCATAATTGAAAAAAAGAAAGTTTTTTAAAAATTTTATTGGGTTATTTTACGACGCTGTATCAACATCTAGGTTATTTAGCGTCTGAATGAAATGAAGGTGATAATGCCGGTGAAATGAGTCCGGGGTCCAGCATCGAAAGTTACCCAGCATTTGCTCGTATTGGGTTGAGGGAAAACCCCGGAAAAAACCTCAACCAGGTAACTTGCCCCGACCGGGATTCGAACCCGGACCACGTGGTTTCGCGGCCAGACGTGCTGACCGTTACTCCACAGGTGTGGACAAAAAAAAAAAAAGAAAGTAAAATACAGATCTAAAGATTGAAATATAATAAAAGCAACTCAGTTTGAACAGATAGTTAACAGGGAAAAACGTTAAGGAAGGATAAAATAAATGGAATGTAATAAGATAATAAAAATAACGAAATTTAAATGGAATCAACAATAAAAAAGGTAGCCAAAATAATAAATTCACCTGGCGATCAAAAGAACAAAAAAGAAGGAAAAGGAAGAAAAAGAAACATATATTTTTACAAAACTATCGCAGAGAAAAGAGCTTATAAGTGAAAGGAATCTGAAATGAAAAAGTGCAACTTCAGTTTATTTTTGAAACTAGATATTGTTCGACAGTCTCTGACAGGTTGTGGTAGAGTGTTCCAGAGATGAGCTGCAGAGACGGTGAAAGATGAAGAGTAGGAGGATGTTCTGTGTTTAGGAATGGAGAGTGTGATATGGTGTTGTGAGCGAGTATCTATTCCGTGATATGAGGACAAATGTTGAAAACGAGAAGCTAAGTAGCTAGGGTTAGAGTTTTGAAGAATATTGAAGAGTAACGTGAGAGAATTACTAAATTACAAAATTATCGCTTCATAGAAAACTTCAGAGACACAATCTATGAAAAACAATTACAATGGTTTAGACATGCGAACATGATGGATGCAAATCGGTTACTGAAGAGGAATTTAAAATGAGTCCCAACTGGGAAGAAAAGGAAAGGAAGACCTAAGAAAACATGGCTGAAGGTGTCATTGACATGATGATGATTGACACAGAATGGTGAATCACAAATCAGAAATGGAGGAAGAAAATTTCAACTGTACTTATAAAAGTCAGGCACAAGAACATAATAAGAAGATGGAGCCTACCTATCTTTCCCTCTTTAGTATTTTGGTTATCTTATCGATTAAAGAGTTATTTTGTAAGTTAATTTTAGAATTGACTATTGATTACATATAGCTATTCATATTTTCTGTAATTATCACTGTTTTTAACACATTTATCATAGTCTATATTTATAGTGTACATTAAAACGATAAGTTAAATTTAACACTTACGGTAGGAAACTTAAAACTTAATTTCAAGATCTGAAAGTCCATTACTTAGTAACAAACATACAATGCCAGGTATCAGAAAACTGTGTACCTACGTCACAAATGACAGGCGCCGTAAATTTTCCCATCTATTAACGTATGTGATAAGTAGGGCCTGCTAGTTTCAGCGAGGTATATCACGTTAAATTATAACATATGTGGATGTCATTAATTAATTTTAACACCCAACTTCGAAATAACGTTAATGTAAATTAAAATCCCAAGACTGGAGATGGGATGTACTACTCTTGAATGGCTTTTAATGTAGGTTTATTAAGATCATTTCTTCTCGCATTATTGTAATTTAAAATTGTCTTACTTATAAAAGTCAGTCAAAATCTTCTGTGTTAATTATTTTTTATAATATAAATTTGATGTAACATTTGTTAGTTGGGCCTATAAATATGATCAAGATCTACACAGAAAATTCCTGAAAATCGTGTTCCTTGCACATCTAAAATTAGGCCTATTTAAGCTATATAACAGTATATAGACTACATTATTGGATCTTAAAATTATGTTTATTCTTTATCGAGCCTTCATTTGAAGGGTTTCTTTTTTAAACAACAATAGTCCAAAAACATAACTTTTCAGGAAAAACAAAATATCTGGCATGTGTGTTGTTGACACTTCAAGTATGAAATTCATCATACCATTTCTTAGGGTGTTGTCGAAACTTCGGAAAACTGAAGTACATTTATAACTTAAATTGCCTCATAGAAATAGCCTACATGTGTAAATGTAGGTAACTGTAGACAACGATTGTTTTAAGAAAAAAAATACTCTGTTGAGGCTGAAGTGTATCTCTCCTTTAATCTTCTTTTTCTTTATTATATCCTATTTCTTCTCCTTTCGTTTCTTACATTTCTTCCATGGGGTTACTACTGCACGTAAACGTGACTCCATAACTATACCCTAATAAGGTACCTAGGGGTATTAAGGCCCAGCATGTTATAAGGCCCACTACCTAGTTTTGCCATTAGTTATACACTTTTGCAAAAGAGAGCAACAGCTCTTAAGACCTTTTGCTTCTTGCATTCGAGTGAGGTATAAAGAAATCAGATTCTCGTTCTTGTTTGTAGCTGACTGGTGGCAACAAGTTACGTGTGATTATTTTTGCTTTCATTACAAAATTTTGCAAAATTTAAGTTGATATTTAATCGTTTTACTGTGTGTTATTAACATAATATTAAATGCACGTTATTGTGTAAACATTAAGAAGTTTGGGGCTACAGTACAACTTTCGCTAATGAGCACATGAGCACCCCATAAATTAGAATTGGCGCGAAGTAACAGAGCAGGAAATAAGGCCTATGAAATAAATACGTGGAAACGCCCACAAGTTCATAGAAGTCCCTGAACTATAAAGTTGAAACTCTAAAGCACAATCTTTTTTGCAAGAAATGAAACAAACGAAAGATTGACAATTCCTAATGCAGAAAGAGCATTGGATGAACCATCAACTTTAGGATTTGTAAACATCCAGGGGATGCGGATGTGTTCTGTCTGCGAAGAGAATTGTTGTAGATACACATGTGTGTGTCTCTTGTGAATGTTGGGTGCACGATGAATGTGTAGGTCTCACTGAGGAAAAAACTGAAGACTTTGTATGCCCAAATTGTGTTCAATACTTAAGTTATATTCTTTATTGTGGCCTTATTACTTGTCACAGCAGGATATAAGGCCCAGTGACATGATGTTACTTTTCATTGCTCACAGCATTTATGTGTCTGTCTGAAGTAAAATATAGGATAACTATAAAAGTATGCTAATCCGTTATTTAAAAATTCCTAAACGTCTCCATTTCAAAGAAAGAACGTTTTATTCCTAAGGTGGGCCTTATTACACCCGGGTTACCTTACAAAAATTCACGTGCCGAAGTATTTTTCTCTGAGATGGCTTTTGCCGCGTACGTAAGGAGCAGTACTGCCAATCTACAACAGTTTAAAATTGTGTGGATAAATATTTCAAGATGATATGAATGGAATATTTGTAAATTCAATAATCGTCCTGGCTGGACAATGATTGTTTTCACAATAAAAAAGTCTTTGGACTATGGTTGTTTTATGAAAACCACTGTACATTTCCATTCCTATAACATAGGTATATGGTGTTTTTCCCCCAACAACTAATTCAGTAGATGGCGGCTACAATACACTCACCATATGCTTCATATCTGAAATTTGGATTTTTTTAATTATGGTTCTTTTTTCAGAAAACCCTTCATTTAGGTCTATTTTTGAGTGTGCTACTAGGATATGATTTGACATATGTATAGCATTGGCAAAAAGAACCGGACCGACCTTTGTAGCTGATTTCAGAGCCTTGTTCACTCCAGAGCATGATAGACTGGTAACTAAGACTTTCGTGGTTCGAATCCTGCCTGGAAAGGAAACTTTTTTTTTTTTGTTCCTTATTCAAATTTATTCCCAATACTTTTCGATTGTTGGTAAAATTTATGTTCTGGAAATAATAAGTTAATCTTCTTCTTCTTCTTCTTCTTCTTCTTCTTCTTCTTCTTCCCTTAAAGTAGATATTAGACCATATGACCTGTTACGATCTCACAGTTGAATTTTCAATCCAGCGCTTCTTTGGACGACCGAGAGATCTCTTCCCGTTTGGACGATAGTGGAGCATGACTTCTGGGATTCTATCTCTATGCATGCGATGCAGATGATTTATCCAGTTGTTCTGATAATGTTTTACGTGATTAATTACAGGTTCTAGTTGTAATTCTTCCATTACATCTTCATTGCGTTTGTGATCCCATTTCGTATATCCCGCTGTATATCTCATAAATATCATTTCATTAGCCGTTATTCTGCTTTCGTCTTTCTTCCTCAATGTCCATCCCTCACTGTCGTAACAAAGTACAGATCTCGCCAAGGTCTTGTATAGGCGAATTCTAGTATGCCTTTGTACTAGGAAAGGTTTCATAATGTTGTTAATCATTCCCATTGTTTTGGTGTATTTAGAAATTTTCTGTGAAATGTCTACTTCATCGAAAAAAGATAATGTGTATCCGAGATATGTAAAATAATTTGCTCTTTCTAATATTTTTTTATCTAAACATATTTTGCTAGGCACAGGGTATTTTCCGCAGAAGGCCATAATTTTAGTTTTTTCTTTATTGATTTTCATATTATATTTAATTCCAATTTTGTTAAAATAAAAAAAAATTAACGTTGTAATTCATCTTCTGAGAATGGCACCAGAGCTAAATCATCTGCAAAAAGTAATGAATCTAGTTGTAAATGTCTATTGAGTTGTATAATATATATCCATGAGGAAATTATAATAAGTTAATTAAGTAGTAAAATATCGCTGCAATCGAAAAGTATTGGGAATACATTTGAATAAGGAACAAAAAAAAGTTTCCTTCCAAGGCAGGATTCGAACCGCGAAATTCTTAGTTTCTAGCCTATCGTTCTCTGGAGTGTACAAGGCTCTGAAATCATCTACAAGGGTCGGTCCGGATTTTTTTTTTGCCACTACTGTAGCCTACGCTATGTAGGTTTTGACTTATGCGTAGAATTTTACGAAAAAATTCACCCACCTACGTAAGTCTAGGAACACGTATACGTTGTACTCTACAGGTCACATACAGAACAAAGAAACTGAATAAGAGACACAAGATAAACAAAAACTGTTAGAAATTAAACGTTTACTGAGAAGGCAACTGTAAATTATCTGTACCCTAATCCATTAAGTTAGGGCCTATATTAACGATGCCATGCTGGTGGTGATGGTGGTAATAAAAGCGAATCATCAACTGAATAATAAAGAATTTCATGGATTATATTATTTGTTGAATACGTCAAATTATTATTAAATTGCGCACGGATCTATCTATTATCTTCACGTCAAATAAAATTAACGCTTTTGGGAAATAGCAATTGAAAATTACTGTTTTAGAATATTTTATAACTGTTCAAATTCAGATTTTATATAGATTCTGTGTTTATTATACGCACGCCTATGAATTCAGCACGATCGGATTAAAACAGTCCGATTCTGACAGACTAAACCAAATGGAGCATTGAACATGTAAATGAACTTTAATTATCCTAAGCCTTCA
The DNA here is from genome assembly GCF_040183065.1 of Periplaneta americana. Classification (NCBI taxonomy): domain Eukaryota; kingdom Metazoa; phylum Arthropoda; class Insecta; order Blattodea; family Blattidae; genus Periplaneta; species Periplaneta americana. The sequence continues at coordinate 164,177,760 of NC_091119.1, forward strand.
TAGACCGGAACAAAAAGTAATACACAAGCTACCACAGTTCATACTACGGCTTTAATTAAACGCCCATATTGCATCCATTACACTGCGTTAAAAAGCTATTTTTCTAGCAGAAATGAAAGAAAGATATTAGCTTCGTTAAATTTTAATTATATAGGACAAAGTTAAAATTAGATCTTTTCGTAATTGTTGTTTATTGTTAGTAAAATAACATGTACAAAAATACAGTCTTAATTCTTTCCTGAAGGAGTAAAAACTCGTGCTCAGGGAGTTATCTAAACACATACTTAACACAAACAAAGATAATTATTTGACACAAAGTGGATCAAGAAAAAAATCATAAGAATAAATTAACTTTAAAAATACAATTTCAATTTTAACAATTTAAATCATACAAATACATATACATATTAAATCAACATATATTCTTTAAGAATTATATTCCTAACACTATTTTTGAAATTTCTGATACTAAAATTTTCCAAATTTAGGTATTTTTCAATTATTTTATTATATAACCTTAGACCAAAGTAGATACCATGGCTAAGAGGTGTACAAGCTACAGCAACATTATTCTAATTATTCTGTGCTCTTTGGTTTGTTCTTCTGTGGTCACAAGGCAACCATCATCATAAAATGACAGTCGATACGAACAGCTGTTAGAGGGGCGGCCATTTTTACTCTATATACAACGCTTAAACAAGGGGTTTCATGTATATAACTACTGCAAAGCAATTCCCATTGTATAGTTACAGCCTGTTTATACAGCCATCGCTTATGCATGGTTTATTAGTAAAGTTTTCTGTCTCAACTCTGCTTAAGTCTCGTATAAAAAACTATACACAGTTTATTAGTAAGACTGAGAGAATATAGGTTATGTAGGTCTATACAGCGAATAGGGATTATAAAGAATTGACACTTCGCGTCGGTACCTTTGATGTAGCGGACTGATTTCAATGACCTTCAAGCCAGTTAGAGCGTGAGATTCTGCTTTCTCCCTAGAGTTGGCGCTGACATCACACCACCTAGCAGTCGACACAGCGGAAATATAACACATATAATTAATACATCTAGGTACATTATGCACTCAAATAAAATAAATTGGATCCATAAAATAATAAATCCGTCATTAACTGTAATGTCTAGACTCTAGAGTTCCTTTATAATGAGAGTTGAGACGTTGACCCCAACAACAATATTAAAATATGTAATGATTTGATAGAACTGAAAATGGAAAGACAAAACTCTTATGAGAAGTAAAACCATATACCTATATTATATTACATACAAATTTTAAACGAATTTGATACATAATTTTATAATATATTATATTATTTTATAATATAATTTATTATATCTGAAATATAAAAAAATATTATTACTACTAGTTTGTCATGGAGAAATAAGGAAAATCTGTTAACTTGAATTTATTTGAAGGAAAGCATTACTGGATCATGCAATAAGGTAGGCGATGTTTGGATCCTGTGTCTCAACTCTATACTCAATTATTATCTTAGCGTGTGCTCGATTACACTAACCTCTAGTGCTTGAAAGTGGAACTAAACGCTGGCGCACAGAGAAACAAAACACAGGAAAATTCGCTCTGTGTCCATTCTTTATAATCCCTATTCGCTGGTCTATATATTCTGAAAATGCAGAAGGATGCGTTCAATAATATCTCCTTATGAATAGTGTGTTCGAAGCAAGTATGTGTACCTTTTCAATTCATTGTTGTTGTTATTATTATTATTATTATTATTATTATTATTATTATTATTATTATTATTGTTGTTGTTGTTACTCCAGATTTCAGTGCAAGAAGTGTTGGCGGTGTCGTTTATTCTTGTTTGTGAGTGTGGATGCGGAATGCAGCGCACGGACTTGTGAATGCGGAATCAGGCACTCGAGGCGTGTAATGACGCTCCTCGGCGGACAGCTAGCTCGTACGTGCGCTGGGTGTCAACGCGTCGTCAGTCTGAGCAGGACGCTCTGGCGGTGGAATGGGTCGAGAAGTCACACCAGAGAATAGGGGACAGTTTTACCGTGTTGACTCTTCCGCAACATCTTACCCTATTGAAGAACCGTATATAGGCTACAGCATAATGGAAAAATAAAGGAATTTAAAGTACTTTCAATCATTACGATTAAAGTAAATTATTGTCAATTAAGGGATAATCTAACATCATCTCTGCGTCTAGAGCGGAATAGTGTTGCAGGATTGCAATAGGGTAAACTAGGGTCTGTTGGACAGTCGGGCATGTTGGATACTCTGTACTTTAACGTGTTACCACGCTACTTGTGGACATCACATTCTGCTAGAAGTCAATGACGGAAGTAGCCCCACTCGTGGCTACTTCCTTCAATGACTTCTAGCTGAATGTGGTGCCACAAGTGGCGTGGTAACACCTTAAAGTACAGAGTGTCCAACATGCCCGACTGTCCAACAGACCCTAGTTTACCCTATGAGATTTCCATTTTCAGCATAGAAGTGAAAAATCAATCCATGTTGAATCTTTCGTACGCTACTTTCAACAATTGAATATAAATAATTGATTAAATGACGATCTTACTCGTGTTAATTATGTAGTCTAAGCATGTGCGGCTTACAGCTTACAGAGCCTTCTGTGTCTCGGCGTCATCTCAACTTCGCTGCCTGTTGTGTGGGTGTGTTCGTGTGATTTTTTTTAATTTTAGGTTATTTTACGACGCTTTACCAACATCTTAGGTTATTTAGCGTCTGAATGAGATGAAGGTGATAATGTCGGTGAAATGAGTCCGGGGTCCAGCACCGAAAGTTACCCAGCATTTACTCATATTGGGTTGAGGGAAAACCCCGGAAAAACCTCAACCAGGTAACTTGCCCCGACCGGGAATCGAACCCGGGCCACCTGGTTTCGCGGCCAGACGCGCTAACCGTTACTCCACAGATGTGGACTTCGTGTGATGAAGAGTTGAGTCAAATAGTGTGTGTTCTGAAATTGATCTGTGTGTTCAGAATTTGATTAGGGTGTGTTTTAGTGTATCTGTATATTGCATCTTGTTCTAGTGTGTTGAGTTTTTGGGTTATATGTGTAGGATTTCCATGTCTGTATTTATGTTATTGTATGTGTGGTTGGCATTTGTTATGTGTTCGGCATATGTAGATGTAGATGCAATATTTGCGACAGTTTCTACATTGGACAGACAGGCAGATCATTCCAAACTCGATACAAAGAACACATTAAAGCAATAACCAGAGGACACAATACATCTACAAATGCCGAACACATAACAAATTGCAACCGCACATACAATAACATAAATACAGACATGGAAATCCTACACATACAACCCAAAAAACCAAAAACTCAACACACTAGAGCAAGATGAAATATACAGACACACTAAAACACATCCTAATCAAATTCTCAACACACAAATCAATTTCAGAACACACACACTATTTGACTCAACTCTTCATCACACGAACGCACCCACACAACAGGCAGCGAAGTTGAGATGACGCCGAGACGCAGAAGGCTCTGAGGATGGTGTCAAGTAGCATCGAAACAGCTGTAAGCCGGACATGCTTACATAATTAACACGAGTAAGATCGCCATTTAATCAATTATTTGAAAAATCAAGGACAACTTCTCAGAACGAATATCTGAAATGAATTTCTTGGTAACCTCTTACGTCATGAAATAAAAAATGAGCCACGAAAATTATTCATTCATTCATAGGTACTGTTCTGCCCAAGGGCAGATCTTTCACTGCAAACCCAGTATTCTCAAATCTTCCCTATTTTCCGCCTTTCTCTTTGTCTCCGCATATGACCCACGTGGGCTATCTTAATGTTGACTCTCATCTGATATTTTATTTTGCCTTAAACTTTTCTTCCGTTCACCATTCCTTCCAGTGCATCCTTCAGTAGGCAGTTTATTCTTAGCCAGCGGCCGAGCTAATTTCTTTTTCTCTTCCCGATCAGTTTCAACATTATTCTTTCTTCGCCAACTCTTTCTAGCAAAGCTTCATTTATTATTCTGTCTGTCCATTTTACACGCTCCATTCATCTCCATATCCACATTATCTTAGCCAAATTCCAGGAATTTGCCTCCTCTCCTCTCTCCGAGATTTGCAGGGCAGTCATTGAAACAAGGTGACTAATTTTTAAGAAGGTGTGGTGCGAGTACGGTGAATAATATTTAAATGTCATTTTCTTTTAATTCTATGTCATCTTTCCATTAGTTTAAGGGTATTTTAATGGTCATTTTAAGTAGATTTTTAGGTCATGAACATCCGCCCTCTAGATATAACACTCTATTAGAATTATTTATGAAGTGATAATGTTGTTTACTCAAGATAATGACACTTGTATCATCTGATTGCGTAGAGTAGCTTAATATTAATTTTTACAAAAATACTTTTCGAAAACTACATGTTCCATATTTATTTACAAGTAGGCTACATTTTTCTTTGGAATTAGGCCTACTCTAAGTTTGAAATTTTCCAGAACTAGCTACTGTACAAGTATAAATCATTCTACTGACAATCAAAATGATAGATATATTGCGGAAGAAATGTAATGCATAATTTTATTAATGCCATAAGATATAACAATAAAACAATAAGACTTATTTTTAATTAAACATGTATAATGAAATTAAATATGTTTTGCCGACTGCGGCAGCCAAAGCGGTTTAAAGCACGGAACCTTAATGTTGCGGGGAAGCTACGATTATGGGTTGAAATCCCGCCTAGAACACGGATGTCCGTTGTTAATATGATAAGTTATCCTATGTTGTGTCTGGCGGAAGTTCGGCATTGCTGATCTTACGTTACGATAATATGGTCTTTGTATATCTATAATATTTAATGTTAAGCTGAAAGAAGTCCTTCGGAAGTACGCCAGATCAACAAGAGTTGTAGAGCCAATAATGAAATTAATTTGTTTTATATTTGGAGAAGGTCTCATCAATACTTGCAGAGATATTTTTCATATTGGTATCTTACAAAACTGTCTAAATAGCCTACTCAAATTTTGAAGTTTACCAAATTCGTTTCACTCCTATACTCAGAAGCAATATAGAAATATTTCAGTGTAATGTTAAATTCAGCTTCTTTACTGCTTTGTATAATAATCTATATACAAGACACATTAAATATTGTAACAGGCAATCAAAATGTTGTGATTTTTCTTACTCAGGAATAGGATACTCGAATTTAAAGTATTTACAAAAGCAATGAATCACTGGATTTAACATTTCACTCAGATTAAATTATTAAATACTCAAATACTAAGAGAACAAAATATTATTAATTGTTCAATGTTAAAATGTTTATGAAAAGCTAAAGGACGCAAGTTACGAAATCTACTAATTGTTTATTTATTTATTTACTTATTTGTTTATTTATTTATTTGTTTATTTACTTATTTATTTATTTACTTATTCATTTACTTATTTATTCATTTACTTATTTATTTATTTACTTATTTACTTATTTATTTACTTACTTATTTACTTATTTATTTATTTACTTTTTTACTTGTTTATTTACTTACTTATTTACTTATTTATTTATTTATTTATTTATTTATTTGCTAATAATTGTAACAAACTATAATATAAACAGGAAAAACTTTCAAATATCTTGGAGCAACAGTAACAAATGTAAATGACACTCGGGAGGAAATTAAACGTAGATTTAATATGGGAAATGCCTGTTATTATTCGGTTCAGAAGCTTTTGTCATCTAGTCTTCTGTCAAAAAATCTGAAAGTTAGAATTTATAGAACAGTTACATTACCGGTTGTTCTGTATGGGCGTGAAACTTGGACTCTCACTTTGAGAAAGGAACAGAGATTAAGGGTGTTTGAGAATAAGGTTCTTAGGAAAATATTTGGGGCTAAGAGGGATGAAGTTACAGGAGAATGGAGAAAGTTACACAACGCAGAGCTGCACGCATTGTATTCTTCACCTGACATAATTAGGAACATTAAATCCAGACGTTTGAGATGGGCAGGGCATGTAGCACGTATGGGCGAATACAGAAATGCATATAGAGTGTTAGTTGGGAGGCCGGAGGGAAAAAGACCTTTGGGGAGGCCAAGACGTAGATGGGAAGATAATATTAAAATGGATTTGAGGGAGGTGGGATATGATGATAGAGACTGGATTAATCTTGCTCAGGATAGGGACCAATGGCGGGCTTATGTGAGGGCGGCAATGAACCTCCGGGTTCCTTAAAAGCCAGTAAGTAAGTAAGTAAGTAAGTAAGTAAGTATAATACAATTGAAACACTTTCATACCTAAGTTGCTCAGCAATACATATGTCTAAGAATAATCTTCTCCAGATTGTTCATTATCAAACTTTGTCTTCTGTGCGTCAATATAATTTGGTAAGCTGAGAAACAACCCTCTATACAAACATAAGTCGAGAGGCGCGGGAAAACGTAACATAAATGATTGATTTCAAGTTCATCTGGAAGACCTTCACTTTTCCCACCATGAGTTGATCACACGTCTCATCACTGCAGAACCTACAGTGAGAATGCTATCACGCGTACAAAATATAGGCCTACTGTCATGTGTATTTAATAACAAACAAAATATGCATTTAAAGCCATCTTACGGACAACGAAAGATTATTCTCACAATAAGCAAAACGCATCTAGATTCTAGTTTTTGTTTCACAATATATTTTTCACCCAAAAAATAAAAGATAATGCTCATTATTTTTCGCGTATTTACAGAGTTTTGAATATTTAAATTGCACTTTTTAAAATAAAAAGATAAACTTTACCAAAGCGAAATGAGTTTAGAAGTAAATAATATGATAATTTATTGAAAGGATTGAAATTTGAATATTCACAATTAAAAATGAGTTAATACTGAAATATAATATGCCTAAGTTATATATAATATATTTCGGCTCTGATGTTTCAACTTCTGTTCATTTAGAAATGTTTTTAGGTTGTTTTTGTCTCTATGTATTACCGTCTGTAATACCAGATTGCAGAAATTATCTTTATGGTGCGAGGTAATAATGGCATAAGTAAAAAATTGGTAGTTCTGAGTTGTGATCTCCATGTGGATACAAAAATGTACTTATTCATATGGTAAGTTATAAAGGGTATATGTCTACCCTCTTCCATAATGATGTAGAGAGTCAGAGTCCCAGCCGATCATAGTGATATTGGTTCTCATTTAAAACTTTGCTTTGATAATCCATGTTGAATCTTTCGTACACTACTTTTAACACTTGAATATAAATAATTGATTAAATGGCGATCTTACTCGTGTTAATTATGTAAGCATGTGCGGGTTACAGCTGTTTCGGTGCTATTCGACACCATCCTCAGAGCCTACTAGATCTAGGCGCTATCTCAACTTCGCTGCTTGTTGTGTGGGTGCGTTCGTGTGATGAAGAGTTGTGTCACTATTTGATCTAGTAGGCTCTGAGGATTGTGTCAAGTAGCACCGAAACAGCTGTAAGCCACAAATTCTTACATAATTAACACGAGTAAGATCGCCATTTAATCAGTTATTTAAAACTTTGCTTTTGTTCTATTGAAAATTTGCAATTTATGATTTATGCTCTTTTACCGCGCACCATAGAATTAAGAATAGGCCTACATGTTTTAAACTTGAACGTTGAAACTGGACACAGGCTATGTATGTACACATCTACAAATAAGTAGATAAATAAATGGTAGAAATTATTTAATAATACAATAAATCATAATAAAAACAAAATTATTTACATTAACTACTTCCTTTACGAATCTCTCCCTATGCATTACGAGTGAGTGTAAACATTTTAAGTGTTTCAAAACAAAAATATATCCTTCTTTCTGATAAAATATGTTCTATTCTTGCCTAATGAAGTGCTCGCTACCAAATTATTCTATTTTTTATGTTCTAAATAAATATGTGTACTGCCGATTGTAATTGGGACTTTGCCCTCTTCTAGACATAAATAAATAAATAAATAAATAAATAAGTAAATAAATAAATAAAATTATGTATCTATGTAAATCTTAAAAAAAAACACTCATTTCGAACCGTCAAGCTTTGTTTTGTTTTAACATGGTTCGCTGAACATCGGACCTGAAATGTGTACGCTGCGCTATAGGCCACTCCGTACATAGACTACCTACATTGTTGCGCGTTGCTCGATGGCTTTAGGTAACCAAACGCAGGACTCCAGTCACAGCTCATATTCTCAACGTCTTGACACCATATTTTTATTAATGATCTTTAAATGTATCATCATCTGTTAACATTTTATAAATAGTGCTAGTTTACGTGTTCCTATGAAAGGTATGAGAAGTTACAATCTTTCCTACAACAAAACTCTCTTTCCCCAGTTTCCAGATGCATTTAAAATTGCTAACTTATGTAGCATTCATTATGATCCCTTTACATTAGAAATTTAGAATTTGTATAGTCTAATTTTAAATTATTTAGCATGGGTAACCTTCTTCTTCCTCTTCTTCAGTATTTTACGTATTAGGCCAATGACCTGTTACGAACTTTCGCCAGCGTTTAAGTGGCCTGCCCAGTGATCTTCTGCACTTAGAATAATAAGTATTATTATTTTCATCAGTATTATTATTACTATTATTATTATATTCCTACTTACTTCTAAGCTAATATTAGCATGTATTCCAATGTGTTTATTTTTATTTTTACTGTGTACATTTTTTATTGAACTATCGGCTTCTGTTTTTGTGTCATTCGTATTTGATTCTAATAATATTAGGCCTAATATGTATTCAACTATGTTTATTTTTATTTTATGAGGTAAATTTTTATGTAACTACCTCTTTTGATCTCATTATGTACCTAAATCGTATCAGTATGTAATTACTTAATTCCGATCCAGTTGTATGTTCAACTATGTAAGCAAGTTTTAATCCTGGTTGAGTGTAAGAGAAGGTCTTATGGCCTTAACTCTGCCAGGTTAAATAAATCCATTATTATTATTATTATTATTATTAATATTATTATTATTATATTTATTCTTATACTAACCTATCATTGTTGATTAGTACATTAATATTAACTAATAATAATAAAAACAGTAGCAATAATAATAATAATAATAATAATAATAATAATAATAATAATGATAACAACAATATCCTGAATAATAGCTTGTTAAATTCTTTCATATTGTATAGTGTATTACTGTCGTCAATATTTTAATGTTAAAAGGCAAAGGAGAATTCGGTATGAGATAGTCTATTCGTATTATTTACGAATGTAAGGTTTTAATCCGGTAGCTGCTGGATGGGTAAATAAAAGCAGAGAGTCACTTTTGATCATTTTTGAAGAGCTGCAGTGCTACGTTAATTACAGCATGATTATCTCTCCTCAGCTTTTGTCTGTTTCTATTGAGCAGGTAACTAGCCAGGCAGGCGTCTAATTTGCGGCAGCGACGCATTCCTGAAAGTGCGCCGATGAAATACAAACGGTTCCTGCCTCCTAATCCGGAGCGTTTCCCCCGACACTAATCACCCCATTATCCAGGCCGTGATTCACGGAAAGCAGCCACGAAATCAGTTGTACATCTCCCGTCTCTACTATAGGAACACTGCGTGGGATATGCAGGGTTTGAGTTTGAAGATGCGAGCGAACCTTTTCCCTACGAAAGGATGTGAGGATGAAGTAGTCCAAAGCCACACTTCTAAAAAAATTGTTTTTTGTGCGAATTCTTTTCTAACTGTATGAGGGGTACGCCGCTGTGGAGTAACGGTTAGCACGTCTGATTGTGAAAAGAGCAGGCCCGGGTTCAAATCCTGGTTGGGGTAAGTAACATGGTTGAGATTTTCCCCAGGGTTTCCCTCAACCAATCGAAGCAGAACTGCTGCGTAACTTTCGGCGTTGGACCTCGGATTCATTTCGTCATCATAATTACATTTCCCCTCTTTCATCATCTTCTTTTTCTTTTTATTAACTTTAGAAAATATTGAATTCAAAAGATTTTTTGCTTCTGTTTATGATTGAGTTTCTGTGCTCAAATTACCGAATTAATGTCTTCAGATCATGTGTCTGGACTATAACATTTATTTTAAATTTCTAAATTTATAAAAATTTCTATACCTCATTTGAGGAATGAAAGCACTGTAATGTTCCTTTGTAACAAGCCTGTACTGTACTCCAACCACGAGAAAGTCTCCAGGGAATGAGACGCAGCGGGGTGATGCTGTGAATGAATGTTGATGTCATAAGATGTCATAAGGTCACACACGTGGGTACTCGTATCTCGATTGGCTATCTCTCAAAGCACAAACGATAACACTGATATACACATTTTTACACTACCCTAGCTACAAAATTAGATTACGGTTAATTTCCTGGTCTTTTAATCCCTCCATAAAGGAAATAACATATGCAGGAGAGCGAATGATTTTTAAACTGACGTTATAACGGTAATATTATCTATCTACTTCGCTCCAATAGATGACGCAATAGTGAGCACATTCCTTTCACGGTTTATCTCCTGGTTGGAGAACAGTACTCAAGTGTTAGAAGTTTGTAGGTGTTCAGGCCGCCACTTGGAGAAATATGAATAACATACTGTGAACAATGCAGAAAAAAGAAAAATGATCCCAATATAATGTGTAAACTTAAAGATGAGAGATTAAGTAAAATAATTAGAATTTACATTTCATATGATATCTTCAGGAAGGCAAGCTTCAGTTAAAAAAAGTTTATGTTAGCAATATTACGTAGTGTTATTGATGTACACATGTGTTTGTGTATGAGAGAGAAAAATAGAGAGATTGTTTTAAGTTGTGCCCTATTATAATTTGTAGTAGACCTACAGTTGAAGCCCTATACAACTTGGTCCGAAACATCGCGGATATGGATGTAACACTGTAAGAAAAATACCCTCAGAAAATACCTTTATTAAATGATCATTTTCCGATATATTGTACCACTGTCAAGCTATAACGGGGGGGAGGAGGTAAATAATGTCCCCCATAACGTTGTTATATCGGGATTCTATGGTTTGCTTTGCCTTCCCAAGGAAACTGTTCTCTCTCCGCCTATGATCACGACCTCCGTTTAATTCCAAGGTTTCGGGCTTGCTCCGACGTAGAGTCGACTGCGAGCCGCCGCCGAACTCGGACTCCATGGATATGTGGCCATTCGTTGTTGGTGGTAGCGCTACGTGCCGTCGGCTCTCCACTGGGCTCATGGTAACTCATTGATATCGCTGTTCTTAGGTGTCATGTTCTGACCAATATTTTTCAGAATCCACAGAAGTTTATTCAAATCCACATAATAAAAGAAAATACCTTCTGAAAATAGCGTACATTCTCTATAGCAGACAGGAATAGCTGTATAAACATAATGTTTACTTCAAAATTTCACAATAGCAAAATTAGAGACACACTAAAAACATCATCAGACTTCCGATAACTCTAACCATACTTTCTTACGTCTTTGAACTGTATTTGTCTCGTGTGAATAATGTGAAATTTTTAGACAAATTATTCAGTTACGATTTTTGATGACAGGACGAAGTTTAAGATCTGGTGTTGTCTTCCACAAAAAGGTAAAGGAGTAGTGACTTATAGTGAATATCCGAAAAACAACTCTTGGATTAGTAATAGAAGAGAGATATCCTGAGAGTGGACCAATGCCATAAAGATGTCCACAAACATCGCAGCAGTACGATCTGTGCCAGGTCGTTCCTTCCAAGATCAAAACTGTCGTCATCTAGGATGCATCGAAGTAGAAACCCTTGGGCATGTTCTGGGTTATTGCCCTAACTACTGAGGAACAACCGCCACCATAAAGTGAGAAGCTCCATCGCAACCACTCTTCGGAAGCCAAAGTGGGAAGTTTACGAAGAAGTGCACTGCTTGCCTGAGAATGGGTCACAGCCATCGATCGCCGGAATCAAAGAAGCCTCATTCTTGACCCCACTGTCCGTTTTGAGAAGGATGATCAACAAGCCAATAACGTTAAAGATGAAAAGAAATCTATTTACAATTCATGTATTCCTCACTTCAGTGAGAGATACAAAATGAATATTAATACATGGGAAGTGAAAGGACTTCTTTTTGGCGTTAGGGGAACTTCATTTAAGTTAACCAAAACCATTTTCCTTTCTCTTAAATTTTCTAATGAGGACATTAATAAAATTTGTCTAATGGTATTGAAAGATTCATTATCCATTTTACACAATCACTTGTATGACACTACGTAGGCCTAATATTATTTACTTCATCTCATTATACTTCGTTGTACTTTCATCTCATGTTTCTCCGAAATCAAATTGTACTTTATTTTAAAATTTAGCATTGTTTTGTTTTCTCTCCGCAAATCATTTTGTAACATTTTTTAAGTTAACCTCTGTTTTGTATTCTGGATCCTAGTGGTCAGCCGTAGATGTCGGCCAGATGTCCCATGTGGAATTAGTAGTTCACAATATCGATGGTGAAGAATGGATACCTATGTCAAATTTTGCCATTTCTGGGTTATGGTACCAAACAATTGATAAAATATTCGCGGATAGGATGCGATAATTTCCTATGTCATATCATACTCCCAACATTATTAATTTTTAAAAGAAGTTCATTATAATTAATGTTATTGATATATTGTGGATGTTTAGAAAATGCTTCTGAAAACCAACGATTTTTGACATAGGAGGTTTCCATTCTTCACCATCGATATAAAATATTGTAAAAAAAAGGTAAAGGTATCCCTGTAACATGCCATGAAGGCACTTGTGGGGCATGGAGGTAGAGCCCTATGCTTTCCATGACCTCGGCACTAGAATGAGGTGGTGTGGTCGGCACCACGCTCTGACCGCCTTTTACCCCCGGGAAAGACCCGGTACTCAATTTTTATAGGAGGCTGAGTGAACTTCGGGACCGTTCTGAAAGTTTGGCAACGAGAAAAAATCCTGTCACCACCTGGGATCGAACCCCGGAGCTTCCAGTCCGTAGCCAGCTGCTCTACCAACTGAGCTAGCCGGCAGCCACAAAGTATTGTACGGTAATATTTTTTACTATAAGTACTAATAAATTTCTGCATTATAATCGTCATAATTACTAAGATATTAAAAATAAATGAGATAACTTACGTGTCAAAATACGGTACTTTCATTCTATTTCATTTTCCCAATAACGAACACTTTTCTCTATCGGACATTTCTAATTCCTGAGAAGTGTTTGTTAATGAAAGTTTCACTGCACTAATATGGTCAATATAGGCTATGTCCAGTAGTTTAGAAGAAATCGTTGCACACAGACAGATAGACAGACAGACAGACAGACAGACAGCACGTCCAGTACCATTTATTTGATCTCGGAGATTCTGGAAACATTTATTTCTGTGAAAACCTCCAAATAGATTTTATAAACTACTGGTAATCAATATTTTCTTTTTACACTTCATATAAGTCTACGTAGTCTAATGAGAAAGTGAAGAAGAGTAAACAGTACACAAAGGGATCGCGTGCTGCATAAGAACCACATTTCTAAAGACATGAGAATCTGTGCTCACTTCATGAGTTGGATTGCCCTGTGACTGCAATTGAGGTATTTTCATGTACATTTTGCTTCTAATTAAGTCACTAAGTCACGCTGCAGATGTGCAAGGATTAAGCGAAACGAGAGGGAGGACAAAGAGGGGGATCGGATGTGCATCCATACAGAGGCTTACAATGCAACTGTAAGATGCTCTCTCACACTGCCTAATCCTTCTGAAACAATACTCGGTGGAGACAAAATATTAACGAAGCACGTACGTAGAGAATGTCGTTTCTGTAAAACATGTCAATATCACATAATACTCCGTAGAAGCAGCAGACACTATACAAAGTGAACCATAAGTTATGTCATTAATTTTAGGGGGTTATTCATTTAGAGTCCCGCGCCGTGGCATCTTGGTCTAAGGCATCCTGCCTGGGACTCGCGTTACGAAATGCGTGCTGATTCGAGTCGTCATGGGGGAAGAAATTTTCTCATGAAATTTCGGCCAGTGTATGGACCGGTGTGCACCCAGCATCGTGATACAGATGGAGCAGTAGCGGCTGGTGGTCAAAATAATGAGTGTGCTACAATCTCTATATCGGCCTACTGTATACATTTATATGCATTTATCTTAATTTGAGACTCGCCTAGTGACGAAATATGGAGTTCCTTCCTACTGCAGAAGTTGTCAATTACCCTGGTGTTAAACGTTAAATCCCTCCATTCTGGACATTATACTCTTTTCTATTGACAGTATTGCAAGAGCAGTGAGGCGATCCTGAGACACAGTGTTCCTTAAAAACGTTTTTATGCGTTTCAAGCAAGAAAAACATCTTTCTGGCTCAGCAGTTGTCATTGGTGTTGTAACCAAAATATTTAACAACTTCGTTACTTCACAGAATGGATCCCGTGAATTGTTGGAGACTATGTTTTGTAACAATTGAACAGCCATCTATATTTCGGAAGTCGGATCTTCCGTATAGAACTCCAAGTTGTGTCTTTAACATTCTTTTGTTCAGTACAGTATAGCTGTTGACAGCAACTTCAAGTTCGCGTTCAGGAAAGTTATGCAAAAAATTGTCAAAAAATTCGCTGTTTAACAATTTTGTTGCGTCTAGGTAGCTTAAAGATTGGAAACGATGAGTAGTTTCCTGAATTATACGGTTACATAATTATCTCTTTGGCATCAATTTTCTGGGATTCAATTTTCCGTCGCTTGCTGATTGATTCAGCAGGTACCTCAAAAAACTGTTAGATGGCAGCAGCAGTCGAACATTTGAATTACCAAATACATTGTACATAGTTCCGAGTTCCTCCACGAACAAGCATTCTTTCCTTACGCTTTACTTTTGCAATCTCCTAGCTGTGTTGTGCTGAAGCTTACTACAGCACTTCCCCGCGTAAAAATAGCCAATCAGAGCAGTTATTTCAGCTTCGCACATGCGCATTAACAGTCTACATTCTCATGTAAGTTTTGAGTAGGACAACGAACCCCCTGAGGCATCAAAGAGCGAAGAGCGAAGACTAAACACTCTATAACGCGTCATGAAAATAACAACGGAAAATTGTCAAATGGCAGATCAAATACTATGGTATTGCAAACACTTTATTTGAGCAAAAAATATCATTGTGCTGTAGCACTGAAGCACATAAGGACGGGCCGCCCCTGAGTTGGGGAGCAACGATAGGTAGCGAAATCCGGTTACGCAAACCAGCTATAACGGCTGGGAGGCTCATCGTGCTAACCACATGATACCGCCATTCTGGTTGGATGATCGTCCACCTCCGCTTCGGCATGTGACCGTGAGGCCAGCAGCCGGCTGGTCGGTCTTGGCTCTTCGTGGGTTGTAGCGCCATGGTTTATTATTATTATTATTATTATTATTATTATTACTATTATTATTATTATTATTATTACTATTATTAATATTCATTTAGTCTAGATATTTCAAAAAAAAAGTTTAATACAATTTTGTTCGTATTTGCTTCCTTTTCGAGATAAAAATTGTTTTATATAGTTTGTTTTGGGAAGTAAATTGATTTATAATTACCAATATGCTCAGTCAATTTAAGAGTCAGCGTATAAGGAAATTATCTAGTTTCAAAAATAGACTAAAATTGCACCTTTTCAATTCAGATTCCTTTCAATTACAAGCCCATTTCTCTGCGATAGTTTTTTAAAAAATATATATTTCCTTTCCTTCTTTTCCCCTTTTTTTATTCTCTTGATCACCAGATGAATTTATTATCATACCCTGGATTTTATTTAATTTTCGTATTTTTTTTTTCTTCTGTTACGTTTTCCCTATTAACTATTTGCACTAACTGAGTTGCTTTTATTATATTCCAATCTTTAGATCTGTATTTTATTTTCTTTTTTCTTTTATGATATTATTTTCATGTTGTTTAGTATCGATTTTGTTATGCTATTATATTTTTTTGCAATATGTTAGTATTCTGTTCTTTAACTTTTTGTTAAATTTTCACTGCTTGTATACTTTGTGACCTGGTAGAGTATAAGAGAAGGCCCTACGGCCTTAACTCTGCCAGATAAGCAAATAAATAAATAAATAATAATTTATTTATTGCTATTTATTTATTGATATTTATGTGCTGGATAGCAGCCATAAGCCAATAAAAGTCCAGCACAGTGATACAAATAATGCAATAAAATGAACAACTATGGTACACATTACATAATAGAGATAACAACAAAATAAAGAACATAGATTACAATGATTAGTTTACAAGAATTAATACTGTTATATTTTATGGAAAGAAGTTGATTCATACAATAGTATTACCAATATGTGTAGAAAGATAATGCAATTAATA
Source organism: Periplaneta americana (assembly GCF_040183065.1). NCBI lineage: Eukaryota > Metazoa > Arthropoda > Insecta > Blattodea > Blattidae > Periplaneta > Periplaneta americana. The sequence continues at coordinate 164,194,072 of NC_091119.1, forward strand.
TTAGCAAAGACATTGTCATGTTCTAATACTTCTATACATTGAATGGATCGAAATCTCCTACATGCAACTTAGCATGTTTAATACAACTGGAGACCGGCGAGGAAGATTTATAATTTCTAATATAGAAGAGTTTGTGATGTCTCATGTCCTTCATAGGAATACGAAGGCTGACACTGTTTAAGAAAGATAGGCAATTAATGTCACCTTTAAGGACCTTACATAAGAATAAGTACTCGAGATCATGACGTATGGCATACAGGCATCGACATTTAAATTGCTCGCATTATTAATAATACAACAACAAATGGCTTTTAAGGAACCCGAAGGTTCATTGCCGCCCTCACATAAGCCCGCTATCGGTCCCTATCCTGTGCAAGATTAATCCAGTCTCTATCATCATACCCCACCTCCCTCAAATCCATTTTAATATTATCCTCCCATCTACGTCTCGGCCTCCCTAAAGGTCTTTTTCCCTCCGGTCTCCCAACTAACACTCTATATGCATTTCTGGATTCGCCCATACGTGCTACATGCCCTGCCCATCTCAAACGTCTGGATTTAATGTTCCTAATTATGTCAGGTGAAGAATACAATGCGTGCAGTTCTGTGTTGTGTAATTTTCTCCTTTTTCAACAACTACTACAACAACTACAACAACAACTACAACAACTACAACAACAACAACTACAACAACAACAACTACTACTACTACTACTACTACAACAACTACTACTACTACTACTACTACAACAACAACAACAACTACTACTACTACTAGCCTACTACAACAACAACAACAACTACTACTACTACTACTACAACTACTACTACAACAACTACAACAACAACTACTACTACTACAACAACTACAACAACAACAACAACAACAACAACTGCAACAACAACAACTACAACAACAACAACTACTACTACTACTACTACTACAACAACTACTACTACTACTACTACAACAACAACTACTACAACAACAACTACCACTACCACTACTACTATTATTATTATTATTATTATTATTATTATTATTATTATATGATAATAAATGATTGAAGGAATTTTAGTTTTGTCCTTCATATGTGTAGATATTTGACCCAAACAAATGTAACTTTTCCTTCTGCAAAGAATTTTTCAAAGTTACATTTGTTCGGATCAAATTTCTGCACTTTTAAAGGACAAAACTAACATTCTTCCAATCATTTATTATAGTAATATACTGTTCTCTTAATGAGCATTTTGGGAATCTAATCAATGACTTTCCCAAAACACGCTATAAAATGTTTTATATAATACAATTTTTTATCTCGAAAAGGAAGCAAAAACGAGCAAAATTGTATTAAACTTTTTATGTTTGAAATTGTTCAATGAATAACCCCTGAAAATAATTACATTACTTACGGTTCACTCCGTATATCGGAGAACAGAAGGTTACAGCTTTCTATTCGTGGAATAAAACCATCATCACTAGCCTATTTACACATCCAAAGTTTATAGGAAGTAATTTGACAACTTCACTCCTTCTATTGTGTTTATAATAGTAACTAGTGGCTTGTGCAGCAAATGCTGCTGCAAACTAAGTTCGTTAGACGTTCAAATAAAAATTTTTCAGGTTTATTTTCAATGAAGAATACTTGTCTTTTTGATAGTTATTTGCTTCCTTAATAATGAAACATACTCCCTCTGAATGGATTTTTTAGACCAAATATTTTTTCTTGAACCTATCCAACTTCAGTTTTTGAGTTTCAACGCGAAAACGAAAGTATCAATGTCAGGACGATAGCAGTAGCTACATATTTCAGGTCATTGTGGATTGTAGGCGAAAGTTAAAAAAATGTCAGGTTTGCTAAGCTTTCGAACAATAGCATTTTCGTATAGCTGCTGCATGTAGAACTTCAAATGTAGAGCGTAAAATCATTTTATCCTACTAAGATATCTTGCTGAAATGACCTGGAGACTACAAAATTTTCTAGGCCTCTTATTTTATCAGCAAGTAATACCTTTTGATCTTTCCTTAGGAACTGTAATTTTTGCGCTCTCTCGAGGCAATACTGAAGACAATGACACATATCAATATCTACACTACACCGCCATTAAGTGTATGAAAAAGACCCAACCCCACTGGGTTAATAAGTATAAAAATATTCGATTTTTAATAACAATATTATTATCTTACTTAAGTTTTGTAGTTATATATAGCAGCCACTCAGTAAATTATAGAAATGAAGATCTACATTAAGATATTCTCTACATTTACTTACATAACCTCAAAACGTTTCACTTTCATGACATTAATATAGCATCAATATTATGTACAATTAATGAAAAATAGATGCATCATGATATTAACTATAATAATATTTAATTTCTAATGGTAATAATGTCATCAAACCACCTCAAGTTTCGCAAAATTATACACTGCAGAATCTGTTTTTAATAACAAATTGAATTCAGCTCTAAATAACTTATGTCGGCAATCCTGCAGGTCATGGCCTTCGTGTAATAGCCTATTGTTTATTGTATTGTGTGTTTTGTTCTGAAATCCAATCAAGTCGGCCATGATTCAATAAAATTAAACTGACAACAGATGGATTTTGTAAAATACGAAAATTACGTAGGAAAATTGACATTTCACTGAAAACTACTACTTTTCCGAAAAACTTTGGGTTCCAAGCTTGAAAATGAGGGGTTATTTATTAAAATCCGTTCAGCCGTTTTCCCGTAATTTCCATTACCATTTCAAATTATATATATAGATTTTGGTGATATCCAAAACCATCAACTATCATGATACTTTGATAAATAATTAATAACTATTTTATACAGCCCTTCTTAAAAGTTGTTAAAAGTTTACTATTATACATTATTTTAGTTTGCGAAATGTACTTTTAACACTAGTGCGAAAGTACTGTAACTGTTTGCGCCGATTGGCAGGCAATTGTTTTCCATCAGATGTCACAGGGCAGAAATCGCAACCGATCAATAAAGCAGTTCAAGCAACGCCAAGCTTACTATTAAAAATGACTGTTTTTTTTTATTAAGAAACGTACACTAATGAAATAAATTGCTTCAATAACTATTTTATTGACCGCTATAACTTTTCAACACGTTTTAAGGAACAATCAAATTAATCCTACAATCGTTATAGTTCCTTATAAAAATGTATAGTAAGGAAGCACTACTGGTAATACAGTTACCGGAATTTACGAGAAGTAAATTATGATTTGAAACATCGTGTGCATAAGTGGGAAGAAGCTTTTCTCTGTACTTGTTTTAAAAATTCATTATTTTGTACTAGTACATAGACTTGTTGTAATTATGATATAGGCCTACCTAACATTGACTCCTGATTTTGCTGGTAATAATTCCAGTGTTACTCTCTCTCTCTCTCTGCAGTTTATTTTATTTCTTCCGGTTCTCTTCCAGAATTGTTCATTTCCAAATGCGAGTTTGAAACAACAGCCATGACGTTTCATACGCCAGATGGCATTCAGTACCACACCTGTCATGTCAACCGATACTGTAAACAACAATTCATTAATTTTCCGCCATTTAGCACATCTAGCGATTTCATGAATGATATATAAATACATTTTTAAATTATCTAATATATTTAGCCTACCCTATAGCCTAAATGTTTAATAGCTATTATATATATATATATATATATATATATATATATATATATATATATTTATATATATACTTCTTCCTATAACCATTAGATATAAATATTGAGACATACCTTGAGGCTTTATGAAACGATCCATTCTTTCATTAAGGTGCATTCTTGTACATAATTCATGTGAATTGTAACCTTGACCACAATTTTGTATTATAATTTTATTATTGTTTATTGCTTATAAAATATGTATTTTGATACCAACTATAACCCTAATATACCTCAGGGTGAAATAGGGTTTATTAAATTGGATAATAAAAAAAATACTGAACGGTTGAATAAAAAATAGCGTAAGACATATATAAAAATTGATTTTATTTTGTTCGTGGGTTTGTAACTCTCGCCTACCGCCTCGTTTCGCAAACATCCATACTCGCAATTCAAAATGCTACTTTTAACACTTGTATCATAAATAACTGTCCCGCGCCGTGGCGTCGTGGTCTAAGGCATTCTGCCTAGGACTCGCGTTACGGAATTCGCGCTGGTTCAAGTCCTCATGGGGGAAGAAATTTTCTCATGAAATTTCGGCCAGTGTATGGGACCGGTGCCCACCCAGCATCGTGATGTACTTGGAGCTACGATAGGTAGCGAAATCCGGTTGCGAATGCCAGCTATAACGGCTGAGGGGATCATCGTGCTAACCACACGATACCTCCATTCTGGTTGGATGATCGTCCACCTCCATGCTTTGGCATGTGGGCGTGAGGCCAGCAGCCGGCTGGTCGTTCTAGGTCCTTCACGGGCTGTAGCGCCACGGATTATTATTATTATTATTATTATTATTATTAGATTATTATTATTATTATTATTATTATTATCATAAATAACTATTTATGTTGAAATTTATTTCCACTATAAAACAGCTAAAAAAGAAGAAGTTTACAGCGGGTGTATATGAGAATTTTAATTTCAATTTACAAATTGCTTTTAGAGAAACCGTAGGTTCATTGCCGCTCTCACATAAACCCGCCACCAGTCCTTATTCTGAGCAAGATTAATCCAATTCCTAGCATCACATCCCACCTCCTTCAAATCCATTTTAATATTATCCTTCCATCTACGTCTCGGTCTCCCCAAAGGTCTCTTTCCCTCCGGCTTCCCAACTAACATTCTACATGCCCTGCCCATCTCAAACGTCTAGATTTAATGTTCCTAATTTTGTCAGGTGAACAACCGAGGCTTATGTTGGGGTTTCGTAACAAGCAGTTTTTTATAGTGATGGGTTGTTAGCCCTTCGCCCAACCCCCACGCTGGAGGACCAACCCTTATCGTCTGTCCGCGATTGATTATTCAATATATTCGCAGCTACCCTCCATAGGCCTATCTGGAGGCCGTCTCCTCTATTCGCAATCTGAGGACGCGCCATGCCGGGGTGATAGGGATCCACAATACATGAGAATTTTAATTATATTGTGCAGCGTGTAGTGAAAATGACAATGCTAGACAACTTTGTGTTCAGTGTATTGGAGAATGCCAAAAATGGTATCACGAGGCATGAGTGGAAAATAGCAGCGATGAAAAATTCACATGTAACGAACGTGAGTAAGAGTATTATAATATTTAGGCAGACCTATATTTCAGAAACAAAATTTATGTTGTAAATGTTTGGTTTTAAAGAGTTCCCTATGTTTGTCATACCATTTACAAATCTCTCCCATTATGGGAGAAGTCGATAGGCGTACTTCGGCATCGATTTATATTTTTTAAATAATCCTACAGAAATATAAAATGATCACATTTTCACCAGATATGTGAAATGTACGGAAAACATGTCCATACATATTAGTGGCAAAATTAGAATAAAAATTGCATAACTTAAATTGGTTCCAAAATTAAAATTTTTCTTTAACGTGTCGAGATGTCCCTAAACGACTCTATATACTTTCAGACTATTTTCTAAAGCTAAAGCTAAATTTAATATCTCCTTAATTGGGCAAATCGCAATATAGCGAACGTAGAAGCTCCGCCCACGACCCCTTCCACTTTTCCCCTACTAGCTCATCAGACACTCTACGTGATAGGCGAGTGTTGTGTCGAATGCACATTTCATGTGGGTGGGGATAACTTTCCCTACTGGCGTTCGCTATATTGCGATTTATCCCTATATGTTTATGGGCCTAAATATTATGGAAATATTTTAAGGAGTTCTCCAAAATGAAATATTAGTTTCAAGGGGTCAGTGACATTCAAAAGGTTGGGAACCCCTGGTATATAGTAGGCCTACTTTCAGACTATTTTCTAAAGCTAAAGCTAAATTTAATATCTCTTAATTCACTGTATTATGCAAGTATTTAATGAGTAGCTTATATGTTTATGGGCCTAAATATTATGTAAATATTTTAAGGAGTTCTCCAAAATTAAATATTAGTTTCAAGGGGTCAGTGACATTCACAAGGTTGGGAACCCCTGGTATATAGTAGGCCTACTTTCAGACTATTTTCTAAAGCTAAAGCTAAATTTAATATCTCTTAATTCACTGCATTATGCAAATATTTAATGAGTAGCCTATATGTTTATGGGCCTAAATATTATGCAAATATTTTAAGGAGTTCTCCAAAATGAAATATTAGTTTCAAGGGGTCAGTGACATTCAAAAGGTTGGGAACCCCTGGTATATAGTAGGTCTAACATATAAGAAATTGCTGTAATTATTGTAAGCAACAATATAATGATTCCAAAGTTTTTGCCTTCATTTTTCAGATCCCCGGTTGGTTTGAGACCAGACTGTCCAAATTGGGGAGACAAGGGGGTGGAGACGGTGCAGTTAATGCTCCAGGGTAGCCGCCCCCTATCTACCGCCACCATTCTGCCGGCACAGGGGCACCATCAGCTGGGCTCGCCCAGTGCGCCATGGCCCCCCACGGCCCACCATTCCATGAGCCTGTCCTCGGACGATGTTCCCCACAAAGGTAGGAGATGACCGATCATTCTGCATGTCACGATAGCTTTAGCTATAAGCGAATCCACTCTTTCCGTAACAGTTGTTTCATTATCACTGGAAGACTTTGCCATCATAAGGAAATTTAAGCTCTATTGTTACACACATCCGAGTTTTCTGTGACCAGGCTAGTGAAGATATAGGCCTAATAATAATCAGCAGATACGAAAATATCGCAGCAAAATTTCACAGTTTAAATTAAAATATTATTTCAGAAGTTCAAGATGAAAATATCGTCTCCAAATTTCATGACGAAAATATAGACATAAAATTCCACAATACACAAAATAATAATAATAATAATGACGAAGAATTCCACGACCTACAGTATCTGCAAATATAATTTGTCATTTCCAGAGGCTATATGAAAATATGTTTGCAAAATTTCATCAACTATAAAAATGTCGTCACAGAATTACACGCTTTAGTTTATATGAAATAATTATCACAGAGAGAGAGAGAGAGATTTAAAGAAAAATAAATAGTCCGGCCTTAATTAAGGATGACCACGCGGATCCGGAAATTAATAGCAATAATACAATGAACTAACGATAATTAAATATTGTAAAAATAAATTGTAATTATTAAGCACTGTTAATATCAATTATAATATAAAATCCTAAAATATAACCTTAAAATTAATACATCTTGATTACACAGCTTTTAACACTGTATCACTTCGGAATATGTATGATAAGAACTTTCTTGTGTTAAATTTTAACTTACCTTTTTAACATGTTTCGACCTTTTTTCGGTCATCATCAGAACTAGTCGTTGTTGGTCTTGGCGCCTCTTGTTTCCTGTGTGGGTGCGTGACTCTACACTACGAACGCACCCACACAGAACACAAGAGGCGCCGAGACCAACAACGACCATTTCTGAAGATGACCGAAATAGGTCGAAACATGTTAACAAGGTACGTTAAAATTTATCACAAGAAAGTTCTTATCATACATATTCCGAACTTAAAATTAAATTTATAAATAAAAGATTTTAGTTATAATATAGGCTATGAAAATATCGCTACATACTCGTAATTTCAGACTTTATACTCGTAAAAGATCCTCGCATTGTATTAGAATCTATAAGAAAGTATCTTCGTGGAGTTACTACGTGGTCTGGGAGAAAATGTTGTCATAGTTTTGTTCTATGGTGTCCGAAAATATAGTTGCAAAATTCCACGGCCCATATGAAAATATTGTAGCAAAATGCCACTGCCAGTTTCGTCGCAAAATTCTAAAATCCTTATGAAAGTATAGATATAAAATTCCACGGCCCATATGAAAATATTGCCACAAAATTCCACGGCCCATATTAAAGTATCTTCGCACAATTTCACGGTCAATATAGAAATATCGTTGCAAACTTCTACGACCCATATGAAAATATCGCCGCAAAAATTCACGGTCCATGTTGAAATATTGTCACAAAATTCTAAAACCCTTATGAAAATATAGCTATAAAATTCCACGGCTCATATGAAAATACTGCCACAAAATTCCACGGCCCACATTAAAGTTCCGTCTCACAATTTCACGGTCAATATGGAAATATCGTTGCAAAATTCTATGGACCATATTAAAATAACGCCGAAAAAAATTCAAGGTTCATATAGAAATATTTTCGAAAAATTCCCAGGCCCAATATGAAAATATTGTCGCAAAATTCCACGGCCAGTATCGTCGCAAAATTTCACGGTCAATATGGAAATATCGTTGCAAACTTCTACGACCCATACGAAAATATCGCCGTAAAAATTCACGGTCCATGTTAAAATATTGTCGTAAAATACTAAAACATTTATGAAAATATCGTTATAAAATTTCATGGCCCATTTGAAAATATTTCCACAAAATTCCACGGCCCATATTAAAGTAGCTATCGTCGCAGAATTTCACGGTCAATATGGAAATATCGTTTATATTAAAATACCGTCGCAAAAAAATTCAAGGTTCATGTAGAAATATTGTCGCAAAATTCTAAAGCCCATATGAAAATATTGTCGTAAAATTCCACGGCCCATTTGAAAATATAATCGCAAAATTCCATCACTTGTATGAGCTCACGTACTCAGGAATATCTATTTCACAAAATAATTAAATAATAATTTACAAGTTACAAATGAAAAGTTTCTTAAAATATAGAATTGTATTCTCTTCCACAAAATAAAATCACATCAAAATTCAGAAGAGTATTGAATTTTAATAAAGAAAAAGCATATCTTCCATTCGATTCGAAACGACGACTACAATAGATGATAAGAGTTAGATACTAAATAATTCATAGTCAAAGTGTAATTATATAAAAAAATATTCTGTGTTATTAAAACACAATTTTACTATAAGTTAAAAAATAACAAGAAATTAATGTGAAGTGAACGGCCGCAGAAAACTAAGTTAATGTTTAACGTACGTCCTTCATTTCAGCAGAATATATTCAAGTACATAAATTATTCACAAATGAAGATTACCCTAGACTATTTGAGACAGGATAATTACCAAATCACAAATAAATCTAGAAATTAATCCATAACAAAGGTGGCAAAGTCTTTCATTAGATCTGAAACTACAGTATTACTGGAACATGCACAACAAATGACATATGGAACAAGTCCTGGACAAAATGTAGAGTTAAAAAATTAACTGATTTAAATAATATATTGCAAGCGGGCTAATTTTACTACAACATAAAGCAATTACGACTAGCGAGAGTTGAACTGGGCCATACCCAGCGTCACATCGTACGCGCTGTTCGCCGAGTTTTATTTAGCCACTTCATTTTGTTCTGTCAGTCATAACAAATTAATCATTTATCCCCCCGGCCGGCGTCCTGTGTAAACATTGCAAAGCTGCGACTAAACCCCTCAGTGACCAAAACTACCACCCCAACCCCTTTAGCTCCTCCCTTAATCACTATTCGTTACGGCTATGACACAGCACAACTACTGTTCTATGATGAAGATATATTTTCTTCAATACTAAAAATAAAACGAAAGTAAACGAAACTTTTTAATACAGCAATAATGTAATTATAACATTAAACAAGTGATTATACCGGATGATTCAAAATGTTCTGTCAATATATTGGGATGTCAGAGGAATGATCATTCACAACAAATTATGTATATACAAATGCTACTACTAGGCACAGTTCTTAAGGCATTTATTATTATTATTATTATTATTATTATTATTATTATTATTATTATTATTTGTTGGGTGGAAATATAAAAATTGGAAATTTATCTTTTGAAGAGGTGGAGAAGTTCAAATATCTTGGAGCAACAGTAACAAATATAAATGATACTCGGGAGGAAATTAAACTCAGAATAAATATGGGAAATGCCTGTTATTATTCGGTTGAAAAGCTTTTATCATCCAGTCTGCTGTCAAAAACTCTGAAAGTTAGAATTTATAAAACAGTTATATTACCGGTTGTTCTTTATGGTTGTGAAACTTGGACTCTCACTTTGAGAGAGGACATAGGTTAAGGGTGTTTGAGAATAAGGTGCTTAGGAAAATATTTGGGGCTAAAAGGAATGAAGTTACAGGAGAATTGAGATAGTTACACAACACAGAACTGCACACATTGTATTCTTCACCTAACATAATTAGGAACATTAAATCCAGACGTATGAGATGGGCAGGGCATGTAGCACGTATGGGCGAAACCAGAAATGCATATAGAGTGTTGGTTGGGAGGCCGGAGGGAAAAAGACCTTTAGGGAGACCGAGACGTAGGTGCGAAGGTAATATTATAATGGATTTGAGGGAGGTGGGATATGATGATAGAGAATGGATTAATCTTGCTCAGGATAGGGACCAATGGCGGGCTTATTTGAGGGCGGCAATGAACCTCCGGGTTCCTTAAAAGCCAGTAAGTAAGTAATATTTGTTGGGAGGCCGAAGGGAAAAAGACCTTTGGGGTGGCCGAGACGTAGATGGGAGGATAATATTGAAATGGATTTGAGGGAGGTGGGATGTGATAATAGAGACTGGATTAATCTTGCACAGGATAGGGACCGATGGCGAGCTTATGTGAGGGCGGCAATGAACCTCCGGGTTCCTTAAAAGCCAGTAAGTAAGTAATATTTGTTGGGAGGCCGAAGGGAAAAAGACCTTTGGGGTGGCCGAGACGTAGATGGGAGGATAATATTGAAATGGATTTGAGGGAGGTGGGATATGATAATAGAGACTGGATTAATCTTGCACAGGATAGGGACCGATGACGAGCTTATGTGAGGGTTCCTTAAAAGCCATTTGTAAGTTGTATTATTATTATTATTATTATTATTATTATTATTATTATTATTATTATTTTTAGTTTGTTATTTAACGATGCTGTATCATCTACTAGGTTATTTAGTGTCGATGAGATTGGTGATAGCGAGATGGTATTTGACGAGATGAGGCCGAGGATTCACTATAGATTACCTGACATTCGCCTTACGGTTCGAGAAAACTTCGGAAAAAACCCAATCAGGTCATTAGTCCAAGCGGGAATTGAACTCGCGTCCGAGCGCAACTTCGGATCGGCAGGCAAGTGCCTTCGCCGACTGAGATTATTATCATCATCATCATCATCATCATCATCATCATCATGCATTGAATCCTTCCGTCCGTTTTCCTCACTAGGAATCAAAACTAACTCAGCGTCGTCTTTTTGAACAGTCCCAAATTTTTCCTTTCTCACTAGGTTCGCAACCCACAGTTTGTTGAATTATTCTTGATTTTTTCATTCTTAATACGCGTTCTTTCCAGTTTTCTTTTATAGTACTAGGCCATTTTAGTTGAAAAAGTATTATGAGTTTACTGATTTCATCTTTTCTGTTATAGGCGGCTACATAGGCCTAACTGAGAAATTTAATATAAGCATTTTTTTTTTAATGCATGTACGATTGAATTTCGCTATGTTGGACATACGACCAGAAAGTTCCGCTAACGATGAATAGCCTATTAGGATGTTGGTTCGTTATCGTATCAGATGAGAATGGTAGGTTGATTGTGTCCCATTTAATGACGCTTTAATCTACATTGGTTATTCAGTGTTCAAATTCAATTTAGTAAACAAATGGTGAACGAACTTTGCCGGCATATTCTATCAGAGTTATTTTACGAGCCATAAATCCACAACTTTACTTCCTTCCCAGAGAAAGCCATACTAATGGCCGAGTATACACCAATCTCGCTTGGAATACCTCGTTAGATATCCATGGTTAACTAATAAGAATAAAAACCGATGCACCATCGACTTCACTTGGTTAAGAAATCGCGATTAGTTGTCGCGTGTTTATTTCGCCATTATTCCTCTCCGGAGCAATTCGTCATAATTAATATTCAGTAGACAGTGATTAGTTGATTTTTAGAACCATTATTATAAAATATTGTATAAATACGATGAAAGAGTAATGGAACGGAGAAAAATTCTCTCCGGCGCCGGGATTTGAACCCGGGTTTTCAGCTGTACGTGCTGACGCTTTATCCACTAAGCCACACCGGATTCCACCCCGGCGTCGGACAGAATCGTCTCAGTTTTAAGTTCCAACTCTTGGGTTCCCTCTAGTGGCCGCCCTCTGCACTACGTCATAGATATCTATGAACCTAGGACCGAAGTCCACACATGTGCTGAGGTGCACTCGTAATGAGTGACTAGTTGGCCGGGATCCGACGGAATAAGCGCCGTCTTAAATCACGAAGTGATTTACGCATATCATATATGTTATATATGTGCAGAGGGCGGCCACTAGAGAGAACCCAAGAGTTGGAACTTAAAACTGAGACGATTCTGTCCGACGCCGGGGTGGAATCCGGTGTGGCTTAGTGGATAAAGCGTCAGCACGTACAGCTGAAAACCCGGGTTCAAATCCCGGCGCCGGAGAGAATTTTTCTCCGTTCCATTACTCTTTCATCGTATGATGACGCAGAATATCTGCATGGAAATATCATATGTGCTTCGGTACATTAAAATAACAATATTGTATAAATAGTTGCAATTTGTAGGGTATTTATTCGTGTATAAACATATTTTCTATTTATAATTCCTTCAAAGAAACCCTAATTAAGCAGTATGGAATGGAAATAAATGAAAAGATGGATGGCAACAAATTTGGGCGCATATGGAAATTAATTTTTAGTCGATCTTGTTGAGGAATACTATAGTATATAACTTAAAAGAATAATAGAAGTTAAACAAATTGATGATGTGACAATGGAGTATAAAGAAGATTACTGGAATAAAGTGTCGCTTGAATTTTGCGGTGAGCCAAGTACATTAATTTCTAAGATTTACAATTATTTCCTCTGCAATATACGTGATGTAGCAACATTTTTATGCTATTGTTTGTATCTTCTTATTCCTCAGGCGTTAAGTACAGAAAAAAAAAACATAACTTAATAAATTGAAAACAGGTTATAAATAAAAGAGAAAGTGTACGGAAATTCGCCAGACCGCAGTTCAAAAGTCGCTAGATTCCTTAGTATCAATGGATAAAGTTTTATTCTGGCGCTAGAGGATCCTGAAAAATAGTTAAGCTCCTATTTAAGCAATAGGAAAGTTAAGAGAAATTTTCTCCGAAAAACAGTTAAAAGTCGCTAAATTGACAACGCTGACTATAAGCATAGGCGTAAGTTAGAGTTCGCGTGAACATAACCTCAAATATTATATATTTATCGACATTCTTCTTCTTCTTCTTCTTCTTCTTCTCCTCCTTCTTCTTCTTCATCATCATCGTCACTTATTTAATTTAAATCAAATCTAGGCTTCGCCAAGCCTCGTTCCTGAATTATCCTTCTTCTGTCAACATTATTTTTCATATCCTCTAATAAATCATCTTCAATGTCTCCAAATGCTATGATCTAACACAGTTGTTATTTTTTTTTTTTTTTTGGCTTTACCGCATCCAATCACTCATAACCAGGTAAAAACTGTCTCGTACTACATACCGTTATTGTAGTCACCGTATTCCGTCACGTGGTATTAGAGTACACCGTATCAAGAAACACGTTGTTGAAAAAAAAAAAAAACTCACTCTCATCATACTCCATCTTGGATTCACTGCCACGATTAGCTATTTAACCGCTCGCACAAGACCGGTTAGTAAATTCTTATGATTATCGTCGTTTAACTCGTAACCGAGCTTGGTGCGACAGAAAACAACATAATGCGTGGTTAACTAATAGTTAATACTTAGCCTAAACGTTTCTAACCGAGATTGGTGCACTCAGCCATCGGGATTTTTCTCCTTCCAAAATTAATCTCTCTTCACCAGATCTGAACTCACGACCAATGAGAATTGAGCAAGATAAGAGTTCAATCTTTCAAGGCAGATAGATGATCATGCTTACTTCTTTGTCAATTTATAGGCCTTTAATATCAGTTGGAAGATTCAGAATTATTTTTAAAATAAAAAGAGCAGAGAGAAAAACAAATTCAAAGTAGCCTGCGTGTCCTGTCGTACGTAGGATTTCTGATATGTAGGCCTACAGTGTATGATTTCCGCATTTTCGTATAATGGGAAAACAGTTTTAAAACAGGAACCAAAGAACCGTTCACGTGTTACATAGCCGCTCTCCCGCGCTGCCAGGCAATGTTCGACGAAACCTCTATCTCGTATGCAGGAGTGCGTGAACACAGGCTGTCTTTCACCTTTCAAATACCGAAAACTGGATGTTTCACAGTTACGTTGTAACACATCATACATTCCAAGTAGCATGCTATCTAATTTGCTTTAATTCAGCGATTGGTTTGTTAAGCTTTCTGATGATATTTTTAATTCGATATATTGGAAGTTTTCTATTCCGTTAGACTTTAAGCAGAGTTTAAGGTTAATTATCGATTTTTATGTAGGCTTACTCCATGTGTTATACATGTGGAATAATTTTATTCCACGTTAAACGTATATGTTTCGGTTTACACAATATATAAGGTGCATTAATTTGAACTAGTAACAGATATCAATAAAACTAGCAGATAAATTCGAATAACCGTTTCTCTATCTATAATGATCATGGAAAAAGTCGAGTTTCTATTGGAAAATTTGAAAGGCATGTTGGTCCGACAAGTTAACAAATTTAAAGAAATAAATATCAAAAGTCCTTCAATAACTGTCTATTCAAAATACAATATATTACATAGGTTACATGAACGTATCTTTGACTAGCGCTTTCGCTATTATAATAGCATCTTCAGGTCAGACTTGCGTGATGTTAAGCTTTTCATATAAAGACGTAGATGGGCAAGTAACATCGAAATGTGTCAAGGTACATGACGTGAGAATATAAAAGTACAATGATAAGAAAAACAAGTAAAATTTGACTTATGAACAGTCGAATATATATATGTATGACAGTTACACCTTCATGAGGTCTCAAAAATTAATACATAAAAGTATTTGGAGTTAAAGCCTGCAGAAACATGTATGCAGCTTATAGATCAAAATTTGTTTAAAAATTGAAGTCTGCAAAACATATATGCAGCTTAAAATTGAGACACAGACAGTTAAAAAAATAACAAATTAAAATATTGTTTTGCATCAGTCATCACGACGTGGCAGCACATTGCAAAATCTGCAAAAATCAATAATAGGTTGGAAGATTGGAAGTGGATATGATGCAACACCGCTATGCTTTGTTTACAACTGCGGAAGTACGACGCCTAATGCAGTAGTTATAAGCAAAGGATTCACCTTCTAGCTTGCATCAAAAGCTTTTATGTCTTTCAGTGAGGAGGCGATCGATAACAGCTGATTTGTAGGTCAGTGTGCTTTCCGAAGACGAAAATTCATAGGGGAGAGTTGGGTAGTATGGGACATCGGGTAATATCGGACAGTGCGTTTCTTTCATCTACCAACAGATGGTAGTACCTGAATGACATGGTTACGTTTTTGTATGCGACATCACAGAAACGTAACCATGTCATTCAGATACTATCATCTGGTGGAAGATGAAAGAAACGCACTGTCCGATATTACCCGATGTCCGATACTACCCAACTCTCCCCTACATGAGCAGTTATGTCTACGAATTAAGTAAACAGAACTGAATACTTAAGAATAGCCTTGCAATTCATAGTCTCATAGGTCTAAGTAGGCTAATTCTTAACATCAGTAGGCCTGTTTTATTAAAAGTGTGTGAATAACAAAAAGCAATAAAATTTATTAACATATCCATACTGTCAGGTGGATTGCACTGCAAGAAATAAAAACAAATTGCACTTGAACTTGGGCAGTAATCAATTCTGTGCAGAAGGAATAAGAAAATAAATAAAGGTAAGCTAGTAACCGCGGCCCTCGATTTCTACAGGCTGGACTCACACATCCAGTCTCCAACACTCGTTGTGTCACAGGAACAAACGTTCTCGGATTTGGCATTCTTCTGTTAGGAAGTCTCATCTGATACACCCTTACTGATTCATGGGAAATCTGTCTTCATTCCCCATAAATGAAAACATATGTAGATATTCACGATTAGTAAATTTTGGCATTATACTTAATTGACTTCACCTTTAGGATTCTACCACCAGACTGGCATGAGACTTGCTACTGCTGATATACAACTTACGAACAGACAGACATTATAGGCCATATTTGCCGAGCAACCTTTTAGTGCAGCGATGCCAGATTTCTCTGAAGGTATCGTCACACTGTAAATGCCTTTTTAATCAGTTAATTTTGTAATTGGTCTTCGTGTTGATGTGGCACCATTCATACGTCTCAGTACCCAATAGTTTTACCGTAAATGGGATTTAAACTTCAGACACATTTTTTTCGACTAAACTAAATCAAATACCAAAATGACATTTGACTTTTTGGTTACTTACAAACTATAAAGATTCTGTTGTTGAAATTAATGTAGTTATACATACCCCTTTCACCTTGTATAGGCCTACATTGCATTTTACTATAAAAGTACGCCTATATAGCTAATTAAACTTTTCGGAACTGTAAGATTTTTACCTTCAATATGCCTACGATGTTCGGAAAAATTTGCCCAAGAAACACAAGATCTTTGTGGGGATTGACATGTTGTTGTTGTTGTTTTCTAATGCCAGGCGTTTGATAATAAAGTCATTTGACCTCTTGCACTCCAATATTTTTCAAAGATATCATCATGGCCAGCCACTGAACCACAGATTTTGAGGTGTTCCGAATTCATTTCTTGGTTTGAGTTGCACAATGGGCAGTTAGGGGACTGATATATTCCAATTCTATGCAGGTGTTTGGCCAAACAATCCTGGCCTGTTGCCAATCTAAATGCAGCTACAGACGATTTTCATGGTAAATCGGGAATTAACTGTGAATTATGATGCAGAGAGTTCCATTTTTTCCCTTCAGATTGTCTCATCAAATTTTGTTTGTTGAAGTCTAAGTATGTAGATTTAATAAATCTTTTCACAGAGTAATACGTAGATTTAGTAACAGGTCTGTAAGTAGCAGTGCTGCCCTTCTTTGCTAAAGCATCCGCATTCTCGTTTCCCAGGATTCCACAATGGAATGGTATCCATTGGAATACAATTCTTTTATTGAGTGATATTAATTGAGAGAGCATTTTAGTTATTTCTGCTGTTTGAGATGAAGGTGTGTGTTTAGAGACTATTGATAGAATAGCTGCTTTGGAGTCTGACAATATAACTGCATTCTTAAATTTATTGATGTGGCATAGAAGATTCCTGAAACTTTCACTTAGGCCTATTGCAATGATTTCTCCATCAAAACTATATAGATTAAGACATATAGAATGAGGATAGGAATTTACACCATATCTCGCAATTTTACTGCAAATTGGATTGGAGCACATATTTCTATAATTTCACGTAGATATGGCTTGTCTTTTCGAGGGCTGAACCTGGGAAGGATCCTTGCACTTAGGCTTGTTTTGACCCATTGTGGCCCTAATACTATACACAAGGTGTAAACAAATGAACTGCCAAAAAAATACTGGTGGCAGAGCATAAATAACTAAAGAAAATGTCAAACAACGTTTTCTTTTTTCTGTAACTGTCAAGGTTTTGCTGAAAAAAAAAAATGTCTCGTGAGTATAACGTTTTTGAAAATGAGAATAGACGGTCATTATTCACCCGATAGCCTACGTAGTCTACGCTGAAGCAGTCGTTTGTTTTACTTATACTTTGTTGTGTCTCTATTGTGTATTAGTAGGGCTATGTGTTGGACTCAAGTCATTGGCAATGGCATTCACTTCTTTGTCGAAATGTAAAGAAATCGATCTTGTTCCGCTGAACCCTGATGACTGAGTGAGTGGTCTGTGTTACATTTGGTTTCATTCGTTTACTGTAAACCAACATAGCATACTGCTCACATTTCACAAGACACCACCTCATCCACCTGCTCCTTCACAGGCGCTCAGTTACTAGCTTGCCCTCTCCTCTTGCCCCGCAAGGACCGTACTCGCCTGGCAGGGATCCTGTCGTGAAATTTGGACAGTAGGTAGTGATGGTTCTGTTCTTACATCTGAAATATTATAACTTTTATAACGCTTTAGTATGCCCAGAACATTGATGTTTTCGTTCCTTTAGCTCAAATACAGGGCATATCAAAAGTCCGGTAACACTTTCAATATTTTATTACACAAAAACTACAAATGATAGCATTTTCAAACACACGTCAGTTTAAAGTCAAACTCTCAAAGTTCTGTTTACACCTTATAGAGATTCAATGCGTGAACCACGAGTGACTCGGAAAATTAATAAGCGTAACTGTCGTGTTTGGGGTACACAGAAACCTCACAGAATCATTGAACATGAGCGTGATTCACCAAAGGTGAATGTTTTCTGCGCGTTGTCACAACGAAAACTGTATGGACCTTTCTTCTTCATTGAGGCTACTGTGACTGGACATTCATATCTGGACATGTTGGAGCAATGGTTGGTGCCTCAACTTAGACAAGATCTCGATGACTATTTCATCTTTCAGCAAAATGGGGCTCCGCCACATTTCCACAATGCAGTTCGTGCTTACCTGAATACGGAGATGTCTGATCGTTGGATAGGACGTGCTGGAGTAAGGGCCAGATGTTTCATGACGTAGCCACCAAGGTCATCCGATATGACTGCATGTGACTTTTTTCTATGGGGGTACCTAAAGGACCGTGTGTTTGTACCGTCTTTGCCACGTGATTTAGAGGAACTAAAAACCAGAATTCGAGAAGCTGCCGCCACGGTCACAGAGGATATGTTGAAAAGGGTATGGGAAGAGTTTGATTATCCTTTGGACATCTGCCGAGTCACTCGTGGTTCACACATTGAATCTCTGTAAGGTGTAAACAGAACTTTGAGAGTTTGACTTTAAACTGGCGTGTGTTTGAAAGTGCTATCATTTGTAGTTTTTGTGTAATAAAATATTGAAAGTGTTACCGGACTTTTGATATGCCAAGTATAATACTAACAAAATATTAAAATCTGAAGTGACTTCTGAATGGTAAATAACTGTGTCACGATTCGAATTCGAGCCATGTCCATCCGAATATCTCACTCAGAGTGTCTGGCCATCTAAGTGTAGTATAGGTTTTTAATGAGTATCTGGATGATTCCGGTGCCTCTAAACTCACTACACAAAAATCCATGTTGCCCCTCTTTCTGTCGTACATGCAGCATCCCTCTGGAGCATTTAGTGTGGAGGGGAAGCGACAAAGAACCGAAACCAAGATCCCACGAGTCCTCCCCTCTAACAATCGTCACCCCACCCCTAACCTCAATTCCCAAGGCCACATTAACCTCCCGTCACTTTGCTTGTTATCGTCTCGTGTGCTCAGACTGTCGCGGAATTCCCAATGACGGGCACTGAGCGCTGAGGAGTTTCGACAGAGAAGCTCAGAGCCCAATAATAATAATAATAATAATAATAATAATAATAATAATAATAATAATAATAATAATTTATCCTTTGAAGAGGTGGAGAAGTTCAAATATCTGGAAGCAACAGTAACAAATATAAATGATACTCGGGAGGAAATTAAACACAGAATAAATATGGGATATGCCTTTTATTATTCGGTTGAGAAACTTTTATCATCCAGTCTGCTGTCGAAAAATCTGAAAGTTAGAATTTATAAAACAGTTATATTACCGGTTGTTCTTTATGGTTGTGAAACTTGGATTCTCACTTTGAGAGAGGAACAGAGATTAAGGGTGTTTGAGAATAAGGTTCTTAGGAAAATATTTGGGGCTAAGAGGGATGAAGTTACAGGAGAATGGAGAAAGTTACACAACACAGAACTGCACGTATTGTATTCTTTACCTAACATAATTAGGAACATTAAATCCAGACGTTTGAGATGGGCAGGGCATGTAGCACGTATGGGCGAAACCAGAAATGCATATAGAGTGTTAGTTGGGAGGCCGGAGGGAAAAAGACCTTTGGGGAGGCCGAGACGTAGATGGAAAGATAATATTAAAATGAATTTGAGGGAGGTGGGATATGATGATAGAGAATGGATTAATCTTGCTCAGGATAGGGATCAATGGTGGGCTTATGTGAGGGCGGCAATGAACCTCCGGGTTCCTTAAAAGCCAGTAAGTAAGTAAGTAAGTAAGTAATAATAATAATAATAATAATAATAATAATAATAATAGGCCTAATAGTAAGATAATATTAAAATGGATTTGAGGGAGGTAGGATATGATGATAGAGACTGGATTAATCTTGATCAGGATAGGGACCAATGGCGGGCTTATGTGAGGGTGGCAATGAACCTCCGGGTTCCTTAAAAGCCAGTAAGTAAATAAGTAAGTATAGGCCTAATATTTTATTTAACCCAGCCTTTTCTAACACTCAACCAGGAGAATAACTGCGACACAAAAAACAGTACAAATTTACAGAGTTAAGTACACTACACTTTTACACACAAAACTGAAGTAGGTAATCATAATATAATGTAAACAACAAGTCAGTAGAAATCAGACCTTAATATATAACATATAAAAAGAAAAGAAATGCATAATAAAATGTGAACAGTAGAATAAGTCAAAATAAATGAGACATGGTTGGCATGCGAGCTCGACACCCGGATCGGAAATAGAAAATATTCCCGAAGAAGACTTCTCAGTTCTTGTTGGCGCAGTGATATCAATTTGGAGGAAAAGTCGCTAAATCCAGAGGACATGAATATCAGATCAGCGAATTTGCTGTTATCTTTTTTTTTTTAAGATACATTTTTTTTGGAGGCCTCTAAACTTATCCGTAGCCCTACATCTTTTTTTTTTATTGGGTTATTTTACGACGCTGTATCAACATCTAGGTTATTTAGCGTCTGAATGAAATGATAATGCCGGTGAAATGAGTCCGGTGTTCAGCACCGAAAGTTACCCAGCATTTGCTCGTATTGGGTTGAGGGAAAACCCCGGACAAAAACCTCAACCAGGTAACTTGCCCCGACCGGGATTCGAACCCGGGCCACCTGGTTTCGCGGCCAGACGCGCTGACCGTTACTCCACAGGTGTGGACCCGTACTTCTTGAAGTAGAAATTAGACTACATAAACTTTTTACCTTACAAATATATTTACAGGCTACAAATATTATCTATTAATTCTGCAGTGCTTGGAAAAAGTGGCATAAGTCAGTTTCCACAAACATTTTTTTATTAATCTATTGACAACTTACGGAACATCTGCTCGCTTGGGAAGCGAGACATAAGTATTTCTCCCATTACAATAATTCATACAGAAGAAAATCAAATCGACATAAACCAGTGTGAAGACAATTTCTTTCCTTCTCCTGTAAAATTAACATTTTTGACTTGTGTCACTTTTCCCGAGACATTGTACTTCGACTTGAACAAACAGTGGAAAAATCGTCCATTTAACACAGGCTCTATACTGTTTAATTTCCAGTTCATCCTACGTAGGTCTAATATAAAAATAGGAAGGAAAATAAATGTTTGAGTTAACTTGATGCTATTGCATATATATATATATATATATATATATATATATATATATTATAGATATATTAATTTGTCCTACAGAATTTATCTGTAATATTGACACTTAATATTTTAGGAGAAAAATTCGCTCCGGCGCCGGGGATCGAACCCCGCTCTGACCACTGAACTACGCCGAATCCAATCCACAGAACCGGATCGAATTCTTCTCCTTCCATATTTCCCTTTGTGGCCTGACTCCAAGTAAGGTATATATGTTGACGTGTATCCAATGTCAACTGCCATCATACTAGGAGCGCACTCAGCTGAGTGACTTGTTGGCCGGGAATCCGCAGTTGTTATGCACTGCTAGCTGAGAGAATATTATAGATATATTAATTTGCCCTACAGAATGTATCTGTAATATTGACACTGCGGATTCCCGGCCAACAAGTCACTCAGCTGAGTGCGCTCCTAGTATAATGGCAGTTGACATTGGATACACGTCAACATATAGCCTATAGGCCTACCTAACTTGGAGTCAGGCCACAAAGGGAAACACCGAAGGAGAAGAATTCGAGCCGGTGCTGTGGATTGGATTCGGCGTAGCTCAGTGGTCAGAGCGCTTGGTACGTAGAACTAAGGACCCGGGTTCGATCCCCGGCGCCGGAGCGAATTTTTCTCCTACAATATTAAGTGATGCTATTGCGTCCATTTATTTCAAATAAAATCTCATTACTTTTTTTTTTATTATTGAGACTAGACTATATTGTATATTTCATTGCATATTTCCCGTACGAGTATAAATTGGTTCGTAGATAGTGAGTAGGCCTACGAATAAAATTCATTCAATGATTTAATAGAAATCACTGAACGCAGGTAGACAGACCATACAAACAGACTGCATGTTAAAATGTAGGCTACTTATTCAATATCAGGAATGCTGAAAATGAGTGAAGATCTTAAAAATCGATTTTTGCAGCTTCAATCAGAAGACTCCCTCTTTATACTTCACATACATACATATCTGCACGTACACACTCGCATACATACATTGCATTACATTACAAGAAATTTACATTCACTTCTCCTTCTCTTCGAAATCTTGAACCCTTCTATTCCTTCGTACCTGTCGTCTCGCTTCACTTACCTTTCTTCCCACCACAATTTGAATACACGCTCTCGCCATGAAACAATACTAACAATACCATCCCATCGCACCTTCTCATACTCATCCTCTTTCACAATAGCCCTGCCAAGACTCTGGAATTCGTTACCTGCTAGCATCAGGGACTGTCGAAATAAAATTGAATTCAAACGCAAGCTTACTAGGCACTTGGTCAGTAATTGAGACTCGTTCAGACATGGTTTCTTGTAAATAGTTCTCTTAATCTATCACAAAACATTTCAATATATGGTAATTTCATCACAATAGAATTTTGTTATTCTAGGTTTAATTTGTAATTCAGTAAATATTCTTTCTTAACTTCTATGATAAATTGTCTAGCTTTCATTAATCAGGTAATCTTGTCGTACTTTAATTTTTATTGTAATTGTAATTGTAAATTTAATGTTAATTGTAATTTTATTCTTCATATTACAGTTGTAATCCCCTGGTAGAGGGGCAGAGAAGGTCTGATGGCCTTATCTCTACCAGGTTAAATAAATAAATACTACTACTAATACTACTACATTACATACATACATGCATACATGCAAACATACATACATACATACATATATAGGCTACATACATACATACGTCCACACCTGTGGAGTAACGGTCAGCGCGTCTGCCCGCGAAACCAGGTGGCCCGGGTTCGAATCCCGGTGGGGGCAAGTTACCTGGTTGAGGTTTTTTCCGGGGTTTTCCCTCAACCCAATACGAGCAAATGCTGGGTAACTTTCGGTGCTGGACCCCGGACTCATTTCACCGGCATTATCACCTTCATTTCATTCAGAAGCTAAATAACCTAGATGTTGATACAGCGTCGTAAAATAACCCAATAAAATAAAAAATACATACATACATACATAGGGGCACATTCATACACAGGATACAAAAAAAACTGCTTCTATCATAATTTTTGAGGTGATAGATGGAATTGAAAGAGAAAGTTAAGGTAGGAAACCGTGGGTCGGAAATGCTGTAAGTTTCAATGACCTCTGTTGATTTGTTGCCCAAGTAAACACAATGGGTATCAGTCTCCACTCCTTATAAGCTCCAAGGGCGAGTCAGTGTAAGGCAATACCGCGAAATCCGATCCGACCCCGGAGAGCAGTTCTCTATCTCTCACATCACTAAGGCTCATTTTACGAGTGAGTACGGATTGTAAATAGCCTTTATTAGCCTGACGTGAGGGTTGACGACGTTCTTCAGGTCCACTGCGCGCCTGTCAGCGGCACGCAGCGTGATGTAAGGGTGCCGATACATCTCGCCGGATACTATTTCAGCTCCAACCTCTGTCAAACGCTATTTCAGCAGTCATTAGAATGGAGCACTACGTTTATCTAACAATTGAGGTGCGTTGGCGATTTAAGTTCCTTATTGACTGTCGGTAGAGGGAAGAGCTAGATACTGGGAGGGTCGGGGTTCGACTGATTGTGAGGATGAAGGACATTCTGAAGCTACGAAATCCACTCAAACACCGCGGTGTCCACACAAATTTATGAATGACTATTACACTTTTACTACGTCATACTACTTTTGACCAATAAAACGGCACGAAAGGACGTCTTTCAACCAATCATGCCTGCTTATCGCACAATTATATCACTTCCCTAGCATTTGTGTAATTTTATCGCTTTCCTAGCATTTGTTTGTTTTTATCACTTAGCAGTTGTTTCTTTGTTTGCCAATATTTCAAACTGCAAATTCTGCTCCGTTCAAATAATTTGGTGAAGGTAACATTAGTGAAATAGAATTTTAGTAAGCCAATTAATATATATTTTATTGTATTAGAGTAGCTACTTTATTTCTTCTAATCTTTATACACTTTCTTCTAATCACGTAATAGTCAATCAAATCCCACACGAGTTTTGATTTTCTCTAGATAAATCAAAACCTCTAGTGAGATTAATGTTGATAGGCTAATTAATTGATAAAATCCTTTCAGGGAATAAGATAATTCCATCTCGTAGACCTACGTCTTCACAACTAGATGAATCAACATTTTTTTTTTTAATTCTTCTTCGAATCCACTACTATTTTCTTATTTCCTTCACTAGTCTTTCTCCCATCTTTCTTTCTTCGTTCCTTTCTTCCATCGCTCCTTTTTCTTTTCTATGTTCTCACTTCCTTTCTTCCTTTTTATAAGTTATATCCTTTTTTGATTATTTTTCGTCCTCCATTTATTCCTTCATTCTTCTCACTTTCTTTCATATTTCTTCTTCCTTCCTTTATTCCTTTATTCTTTCTCCTTAATTTTATCATTTTTCTTCCTTCCTTCATTCCTTTATTCTTTCATTTTTCTTTGATATTTCTTTTAACTTCCTTTATTCCTCTATTCTTTCTATTTTTTGGATCTTTCATCTTCCTTCTTTCCCTGTTTATTTCTTCCTTTTTTACTTTTTTTATTCTCATTTTTTCTATGATCTCCTTTTCTCCTTTCATTTTCATCTCTTTTTTCTTCGTTTGACATTCCACGTTGTTCATTCCTTTATTCTCTATCTCTCTTTAAGCCTATATCTTCCCTTCCTTCCTTACTTCTCTTTCTCTCTTCCTCTGTCCTTCTCTTTTCTCCCTTTCTTCCTGTGTTCCTTCCCTTTTATTAATTCATAATATATTTTTTCATCCAAAACGTAAAAAGGAATGCTTATTATTTTTCTCACATTTACAGAGTTTTGAATATTTGAATTGCACTTTGAAAATAAATAGCCTATAGCAATTTTATTCACGTGAAACAGAGTTCAACAGTAGACTAGCCTAAATAATATGGCAAGTTATTGAAAGAGTTGAAAATTTGAACATTCACAACTGAAATTGAGGTAATATTGAAATATATAAAATACATATATTTCGGCCCTGATGTTTCAACTTTTGTTCATTTAGAAATGAAGACATTATTACAAAAACGGCTCTAGTCATTTTTAATGAAACTGAGTTAAGGACACATTTGCTACTATTTCAAATGTTTATAGACTCCAAAATTGACACATGTCAGGTGCAATAGCCACAAGGATAAACACCAGTTGTACGGAAACAGCTGACATGTGTTGTTCTATTTATTTTTATTGTTCTCTTGAAATATAAGCAATTTTGACAAGGGTTGTTTTTGTAATAATGTCTTCAAATGTTTCTGAATGGTCAGACCTTTAGCCTGTCAAGACCTGTTATCAGTTCTCCGTTACATCTCCACTCTCAGCTTCTCGTATGTATGTATGTATGTATGTATGTATGTATGTATGTATGTATTTTTTATTTTTTATTTTATTGGGTTATTTTACGACGCTGTATCAACATCTAGGTTATTTAGCTTCTGAATGAAATGAAGGTGATAATGCCGGTGAAATGAGTCCGGGGTCCAGCACCGAAAGTTACCCAGCATTTGCTCGTATTGGGTTGAGGGAAAACCCCGGAAAAAGCCTCAACCAGGTAACTTGCCCCGACCGGGATTCGAACCCGGGCCACCTGGTTTCGCGGCCAGACGCGCTGACCGTTACTCCACAGATGTGGACTGTATGTATTTATGTAGCCTATATATGTATGTATGTATGTGTGTGTGTATGTATATATGTATGTATGTATTTATTTATTTAGTCTACTCTTTCATATACAAAAAGAAAAATCTATGGCTGTCAACGTGTATACTCTATTTTATTTCAAGGAGTGCAGTTCGATGGCTCCTTTGAACACCCACTTACAGATTTATGACTTCCTACATAATCACCTCTGACAATTCCATCCTGTCCCCTCGTCCCAACATTGTATAGTTGCCATAATCCTGGTGACCTTCGAAATGAGACTGACGGGATTCTTTGAATTCGGGAAAGATGCGACAACTCTGCCTCCACGTGGATTTGACGGGAACCTGTCAATTCCTCTGAACGAAGGTTGCGATTGGTTACTGACAGGAGAAGACAAAATTTCCGTCACAGTAAGGAAGACATTTATTTATGACAACCAATTAGTAGTGGGCAGTAGAAGATCTGTCGGCAAAGTCCTTTCTATGAAACTGCACTCCATGAAATAAAAAAATATACTACCATCCATCCACCGTCGCGAGACGATCAAGCTTATGGAAGAAGTCGTGTAAGTTGGCCCTTGTGAGAAAGACGCTGTGAGCAGCAAGTTCTGCCGCCCCTCCTCGCATTGTGTGTAAATAAAGTTCGTAACGCGCGCGCAGGGGAGCGAAGCCGGCCGGGGGCGTAGATGTCTGCCGAGATAGCCATGTGCCGCGTTGCCGCGAAACTTGACACCGACTCGGCTTGTTGTTGTTATTTGACCACGTGATTATGAACCCGGCGGTCAGGGGGGCGGGGTCTGCACACGGCCCTCCCGCATCTCGGCCACGCCTCGCCTGGCAGTTAATTACGAAACCTACACAAGATGTAAACACATGACAGCGCTGTTCTTGCCGGACTGCATTTTAATAGGACGCTGCTGGTCACTTGTATGTTTATCTTTGTTATGAATTTATATCAAGATTAATTATCTTTCTGCTACAAACCTTCACAGGACAACACTTCACACTGCCGTGTTCGTTACGCAAGAAGTGTCAGCGCGTTAGATCAGCATTTCCGCTGTAACTAAAGTGAAGCGGGTGGTATATAGTCAATTAGGTTAGACCAATCCCGGGCCATAACTTTGAAACGATGGAACCAAAAAGGTATACTAGTATGGCCGTCAAATTACCCATAGTTCATCTCTTTTTCCAGTGTGTTTATCAGCTGTTTTGTTCATATTATTACGATTACAAATTGTTTCGTATTGTGAATATTTCAAAAGTGTAGTCAAGTTCAGCAGGAGTTATTTTTTTTATAAATAAGCTAATATTCTGTTCGGCTGAACTGTAGAATATGTCCATTGATATGTCCCCCTATGCTTTAACATATGAAGGAATGACAACATCCTTCTTGATGAAAGAAAGAATGTGAAAATGAAGTGTTCAGTCCATGTAACAACCATAACACATTTAATAAATATACAGTAAAGTGTATATTGATAGGCTATAATAATCTGCTGGTACTCCTGTTATAGCTCGCGCAAGAAACGATTGCCGAAAAGCAATGGTGGCGTTGCTGTCTGTTTTGATGTGTGTATGTAGGCACGCCGAGGGGGGAGAGATGCGAGCCGATGGAAGTACTGTCTCCTCCAAGAAGATGAACAAATGAGGACATCGCTGTGGAAATAAAGAACGTAGCAAGAGAAAAATATGAAGCTAATTAAACGCGCAACATATGTTTACGAATGAAATAATAATACCGTACGATACAAGACACGCATTCACATGCAGTGGAACAAACTAAAGTCGTAATGTAACTATCACAAAGCAAGACTGATTCTATCGATTCATTTCTCTTCCGACTGTCCTCTTGAATATCATTCAAGTTATCTCGTGACCTTTCCTCTCGCCCGCTCTTCCTTATCGCAGTGTTTGATTCGCATTCCTTCCGTCGGTAATCCGTACTTGCGAGACCTATACCTCCACATCCATTCTAATCCGTTTACGTATGACCGAAACCGATAGTAGCAACTTAATATTTGGCAATTGGTGGTATTTCGCGGTGGATTACGGGGCATAAAAGGTGTAGTTTGACGTCATGTCCGTCGCACCGATTTCAAGGATATTTGCCTAGATTACCCTCTGCTTTCTTTTTATCCTCTCAGGGATAGACGCTCGCTAGCATCTTTTTCTGAGCATCTACAATCAGTGTTGCCAATTTAGCTATTTCATAACTTATTCTATTTTGAAAAGTCATTTGCTACTAAATAGGCCTATTCAATTGAGCACTCTATCAGCTGTACATTCATATAACATTCGTTAGGCTTATTGACAGTGTAACTACGTCTTCCGAATTCCCAATCTCCAGGCATCTCGATCCTCCTATAAACCACAAGATTCCCTCCTCTCCATTTCTTTATTTGTGTTACTGTGACGCATTCTTCTTGGCCTTCCGCGTTTCTTCCTTTCCGGTTTCCAATGAAACAGTTTATTTTGGAAGTCTTATACTGGACATTTTTTTAATATGACCATACTAAATTAGCTGTTTTTGTCATTTCTTCCATTATTGTTTGGCTTACCTCCACTTCTTTCCGTTTTTTTTTTTTTTTTTTTTTTTTTTTTTTTTTTTTTTTTTTTTGATGTTCCGTTTACACGTCTCCAAAAATACATTTCAGTTGCCAAAAACTTTTATGTGTGTGTGTGTGTGTGTTTGTTTTCTCTTATTGCCAAACTTCAGAGCCGTATTCTTTTACTGCAAGTATACTGTCTTTTTTTAAGTTATGGCCTTATCCCACGAAACACCACTTTTTAATGAGATAGCCTTTATCTCTTGTAGACTATATTTGTAATGTTTACAGATTCTAATAAACTGACAATTATCCAGCTGCCAGCTGTTGAAATGAGCCACTAAACCATTTCGGGTGACTCGGACAGTTCTTAGAAAATAAAATAATTAAGTATAAATTACTAATGAATCTCTAAAAGTCTACAGTTCTGTGACAGTGGTGTATGATAAATGACTCGCCTTTTTCGGACACTGTCCATTGTTTGATATATTAGAAATACACGACGTTTTGGGAGTTGGGTCTACTCTCCTGTTCAAGTGTTTTTTTTTTATGATACTGATAGTTTTTGTTATTTTTATTTTGAGGGGGTTAAACATTAGTCCAGTCTGCTAACAATTTGGTGGTCTAGTGGTTAACGTACTGGATTAGTATTAAAGGGCCGTATTCATAGACATTTTCAGCGCGGGTTTCCGGTGGATGATCAGCGTTTTTCGTATTCATAAACCAGTGTTAGCTATAGGATATGATTCAAATTCTGTGCTAGTAACCAGTGGATAGCCGGAGCCAGCTTAGTACGCTCGTAGCGCATGCTGCGAAATATCTATGAATGGCACCCAAAGAGTTTCAGGTCTCCGCTAAACTCTTGGAAATTAATAATGGGACTAATTTCGGAATGTCGCTTTATAATATGAGAAAATATATTGCATGCTCTTCATTAATTAGTTCTCTCATCATAGACCCATAGACTGTCACTGAACGACTTCGATTCCGATTCCACGATTCTCTTTAAATGACTTCGAATCTGACTCCGCGACTCACTAAATGACTCTCACTAAACGTCTCCGACCCTGACTACACTCCACGATTCTTACTGGACAACTCTTATCTCGAAACCAAAACTCTTAATGAATGGCTCTCATTCTGATTCCACGACTGTTACTGAACAACTTCGGTCCCGATTCCACGATTCTTATTAAATGAATCCGATCTCGACTACACGATACTGAACGATTCCAATTCTGATCGCGATTCTACGACTCAATGAATGACTCCGATCCTGAGTCCATGACTCTTTATTCCATTCCACACTTCGTATCCAATTTCACGACTCCCTATCCTACTCCTCGACTCAGAGTTCCATCCCACAACTCCGAAACCCACTCCATGACTCCAAGATCTACTCCACGACTCCGAGACCAACTCCACGACTCCGAGACCAACTCCACAACTCAAAGATCTACTCCAAAACTCCAAGATCTATTCCACGACTCCGAGACCAACTCCACAACTCCGAAACCCATTCCACGACTCCGAGACCAACTCCATGACTCCGAGACCAACTTCACAACTCCGAGACCAACTCCACAACTCCGAAACCCATTCCACGACTCGGAGACCAACTCCACGACTCCGAGACCAACTCCATGACTCCGAGACCAACTCCACGACTCCGAGACCAACTCCACAACTCCGAAACCCACTCCACGACTCAAAGATCTACTCCACAACTCCAAGATCTATTCCACGACACCGAGACCAACTCCACAACTCCGAAACTCACTCCACGACTCCAAGATCTACTCCACGACTCCGAGACCAACTCCACGACTCCGAGACCAACTCCATAACTCCGAAACCAACTTCACGACTCAAAGATCTACTCCACAACTCCAAGATCTACTCCACGACTCAGAGACCAACTCCACAACTCTGAAACCCACTCCACGACTCCAAGATCTACTCCACGACTCTGAGACCAACTCCACGACTCCGAGACCAACTCCACGACTCCGAGACCAACTCCACGACTCCGAGACCAACTCCATAACTCCGAAACCAACTTCACGACTCAAAGATCTACTCCACAACTCCAAGATCTACTCCACGACTCCGAGACCAACTCCACGACTCCGAAACCGACTCCACGACTCCGAAACCCACTCCACGACTCCGAAACCCACTCCACGACTCCGAAACCCACTCCACGACTCCGAAACCCACTCCACAACTCCAAGATCTACTCCACGACTCCGAAACCCACTCCACGGCTCCGAGACTCACTCCATGACTCCGACATCTACTCCACGATCCCGAGACCCATTCCACTACTCCAATTCCATTCCACGACTACGCAATCCACTTCACGATTCCGAATTCCACTTCATGACTTTGAATACCATTCCATGATTCAAAATCCAACTCCATGACACTACTGAACGAGTCTAATCACAATTCCACAATTCAGATTCCAACCCTGCAGCCCTTCTCTTCAAGAGAGTTTTCACTTGTTGTGGAGGGGTCCATAGTAAATTTGTTTGTTTCGTGTTTCACTGATCTTGCAACTGTGCTACTCCTGTGTCTAGACTTATTGATTTTATTTTATATATACACATAAAAATGTATGTTTGCGTTAACTCCTGTGGAAGTGAGTGGTCAGCTTCACGCACCAGTAGCCATATTCCCGGTATGAACTATGTGATGAGTAAACGAGACGTTAATTTAGAGCGGCGTGCTTTCAGACATTATTGTTGTTATTATTTTATTTTTAATTTCTTTAAAAGAAAAACAAATCCAGTTTTCATTAAAGTGAAGAATAAAGTATTTGCTTTGTAGTTCCGAGTGGCATATGCCCGCGGCGCGCAGCCTCTTCTAGGTCGATGTGGAAACTTGAAACAAGCAAGCAAGCGGCGCTGGTGCAATTCAAGTGTAAAATTTCCAGTTTAAACAAAAGGAAACCTCTGAAAGCTAACCTATGAAGACAGCTGCTCCGGCTTCAAGAAATACTCATCTAACAAACTTTATTTTACCTCATTTGCAGACTTTTTCTTTGTATATTCAATCGAGAATAACGTGAAACGAACGATCCAGCCAAGTCCCTTCCGGAGATTACCTTTGTAATTGAACATTATTTTTCAAGTACTTCACAACTCGGAAGAGAAGGTTCGCTCCTGGAAGCATTGTCCGTGACTGCGAACAGCGTCTGACTTCGCTCCTGTTAAAATCTTGCTGGGCAACAAACAATTCCATGAACTGTACTTAATGCCGTAAATTTAACAAATTCAGCACACAGGCAAATATTTACTTATTTATTCCATTTATTAGGATAAGGTAAAATAGGCCTATGACACGAAAGGAATATTGAATTTAGACCTACTTAATCATTGTTCGTGTAATTACTATTAGTTCTGGTCATTATTTAAATATCTGTTTATCTACTCATTCATTAAACTGTCCATTTATTAATGTATTCATTCGCTTCTTTATTGATGTATTCATTTAGATACATTATCCATTTACAGTACGAATTCAATAATTAATCTAACTTATAAATATTGTTAATTTGACTCATGTATCCGTCAATTTCTTTATTCTTGAATAATGTATTTGTACATTCATGCATCCATTTATTTTCCTTCAGTTCATTCACGCATTTAATTTCTAATTAAATATTGTTTTCCTATGTCATATCCATTTATTGTTAATTTGTGTATCAATTATTCATTTACACATTCATTGTTATCCGTTATTCATACCTACTTAGTCAATGTTATCTGTTTATTATCCATCCCCTGATTCATTCACTGTTTATTTATTAATTATCATTATTATTCATTGCTTATACTAGCCCACGCCTGTGGAGTAACGGTCAGCGCGTCTGGCCGCGAAACCAGGTGGCCCGGGTTCGAATCCCGAGTTACCTGGTTGAGGTTTTTTTCCGGGGTTTTCCCTCAAATGCTGGGTAACTTTCGGTCCTGGACCCCGGACTCATTTCACCGGCATTATCACCTTCATTTCATTCAGACGCTAAATAACCTAGATGTTGATACAGCGTCGTAAAATAACCCAATAAAATAAAAATTCATTGCTTATTTATTTATCATTCATTTTCCCATTCACTCTTAGTCGATTAATTAATTCGTTATCCATTTCGCCACTCATGCAGTGTTTATTATATTGTTCCACCATTTCCCTATTAATCCCTTGTTTATTTATTAATTTATATACAGTACTCATGGAGAATTTTTCATTTCTCCATTCATTTACTATTTATATACTTGTTTATTCATTATTCATTTCCCTTCTCATTCAATATTTATTTAGGCCTATTCTTTATCTATTTCCCAATTACCTCACTGCATATTTATATTTATTTACTAGCCGTAGCCGTGCGCTCCGCTGCACCTGTAAGAAATAAATATAAAGAAATTGCATATTTAAAATAGGACATCTGGTCCAGGGAACATTCGTGTTTGATAGAAGGATAAATAGTTTAATATGTCACTTAATTTAAATTGTATTTAAATAATTAAAATGCGATCATTTTGGTCCAGAGACCACTCATTTGGTGCAATGATAATTCCTTTAACATATTTCTTAATTGTTATTACATGCAAATAATTAAAATATGATCATTTGGTTCAGAGAACATCCGGTTTTTGTGCAATTTGGTCTCATCAAAATTTTGCTTGGAATGAAATGTATCGAAAATCATTTTTAAAGAAACTTTTGTTATGTAACATTTTTCACAAAAATTAATAATAAGGGAGATATTTCGATTTATTTAATTCAAACCCCCTTATAACCTCCCTTTTAAATAAAATATTTTTAATGCCATATAGTCTAAAATTTAAGTTACAACGAACTTAATTTATATTTCAATTTTCATATAAATCGGTTCAGCCATTATCGCGTGAAAAGGTAACAAACATCCGACAGACAGACAGACAGAGATACAAACAAAAATTTCAAAAAAGCGATTTTCGGTTTCAGTATGGTTAATTGAAGCGTCGGCTGGAACAACATTATAAGTTACATTTGGTAAAATTTACAGGAGCTGGAAAAATGTGTACGCGTACAACGTTGTTCTTATGAGGGTAACAAACTTTTGAGTGGACAAATTTCACGTACTGCATTGATGGACAGTTGCAAGCCAAGGAGTAGCCTATAGCAAAGTAACATGACATACAACATTATTACACGGAAGCACGCCGAATGAAAATTTTGTAACTTACAACGTTGTTCTAGCCGACGCTTCAGTTATACATGTTAACACCAATTATTTTTGGAAAATCGAAAATTACCAGAAAAATTTTGGCTACAGATTTATTATTAGTATAGATTCATTATTGAATCCCCATCCATTCACTATTTATTCACTCATTCATTCATTCATTCATTCATTCATTTATTCATTCTTCGTTTCTCAATTAACTCACTGTTTAAACTTATTAATGTATTCTTTATTCATTTTCTATTTATTGTATCGTTGGTTATTTTACGACGTTGTAACTTATCAACTGTTATGGTTATCTAGCGTCTGAATGAAATGAAGATGATAATGGCAGCGAAATTAATCCAGGGTTTAGAGCCGAAAATCACCCAGCATTTGCTCTTAGTGGGTTGAGGTAAAACCCCGGAAAAACCTCAAGCAGGTAACTTGTCCCAACCTTGATTCGAACCTGGGCCCGCTCGTTTCACGGTCAGGTTATTCCACAGCGGTGGACCTCCCCATTTATTGTTTATTTATTCATTCATTATTTTTTGCCGCTCATTCATTCATGTATTTACTTATTTATGTATGTATTTATTTATTTAGTTATTTCCCAATTAACTCACTGTTTAATTCATTATTTATTTTCCAATGCATTAATTGTTTAAGCCTATTTATTTTTTTATATCTTTCCGAATTAACTGAACGTTTATTTATCTACTCATTATTTGTTTTCCCGTTCCTTATTTATTTAGGCTATTAATTCTTTATTAATTTCCCCATTCATACTTTGTTAATTTATTTACATATTATTCATTTTTCCATTCAATCACTTCTTAATTGCTTATTCATTATTCATTTCTAAAGTCATTGTTTTTTATTCGTTATTAATTCCTGATTCGTCCATTGTTAGTTCACTATTAATTTACGCATTCATCCATTTAGTTAGACCTATTATTCACCCATCCATTAAGTTATCCCAATTTCAAATCTTTTTCTTTTATCAATTCATCTGCTTATATGTTAATCATCTGTCGGCTTATTCATTTACTTAAAGTTACATTAACAATTTACTCATCCATTCACTCACTCACTCACGCATTCATTCGCCTCCAATTCATTTTCAGTCCAAAATTTCATCATTTATATATACAATCATCCATTTATGTATTAAGTTTATACAGGGACATCATTTTATTTTTACTTCAATTTTTATTGTACCTGAGTTTTTGAATGTACTTCACTCTCACCCCTTCTACTATTGAAGTTCTAACTGTACTCCACAAAGAACCAAGGCCGCATATAGTAAACAGTACTGAGTTAGTGAGTATAGTACGTTCCAGAAATATGTTCGCGTTTTCCAGTGACGAAAGAGCTTTCAATATTGAATCATATTTTCGCACAGGTACTGTCGTCCGTTTGTCTACGTTGCACCCCGATTTCCCCCACCTGCTTCTACTCACCCCTCTGTAAAGACTAGTGGCTGGCCTGTCTTAGCTCTTTTCTGAAAACATTAAATTCTGTTAGGAATTGGACGTCTGTGTAATATTATACAACTATTTAAAATAACTTAAATAAGAGGGTCTCGTTAAGTAATTAACTGTCACGTGATTTCCTCCTCTTTCTACGACCCTGCGACATAACCACTTGGACGGACAGTAGATAGCATGTCTGAGTAATTTTATATTTTCGGATCGGGCAGAAGTGAAGATCGAATTTACAGTACGTACGGTACTCTGTTATAGAGTAGGTACAGAAGTATTTCAACATGAGTTACAAGTACAAAGGACGAAACTGCTAATTGCTATAGAGTAATATTATTCACAAAAGAACTGAAGCATGTATCGAAATGAACGGCCACCATTTTCAAAATGTGTTTAAATATCCATATTCTGATTGTTTTTCAATTTACCTTCATTCTCTATATTGTAAGCTAATGTGCTGTAGGCAGTATAATATAGCCTAAATTGCATAATGAATACGTCCGAATGGATAGCTGAATTCGTGAGTAAAAACACTCATTGTTAGTACTGTACTGTACTTTGATTAAACAAAAACTCAATGAAAATTATAAAACTTAAAATCGCGATATTTCCTAATTTACGTAAAAATGAACTACTTTTCTTCCCTCCTATACCCAGTGAAGTGATTTGTTTGTATTTTACGCCAGTATCATCGAACTCCAGTCGTGGAAGGGGGTAGAAAACTGAGTTTCCGATTCTCAACTGCTAATCTAAAGGTATAACCAGGCTAATATTAGAAATGTTAGTAAATTAAAATGATGTCCCTGTATGTAGGACAATAGGAAGCCCATAAAACTTGTTTGTTTGATTTTTATTTTGTTTTCCTGACCTTCTCTACCTGACGGTAAAAGTGCTCTGTTTGTAAGCGTCACGTGTATCATTCAACCCACATTATATACAGTCATTCAGGCAGGGATCGCTATGGAATGTCTCCACCCACGTCCGCTACACAAAGGTCCCAATTCACGAATGCTCTGTGTATCTTACGATTACGACCAGCCGCTATCAATTGAGGAGGTCAGAGAGGACGGGCTGTATTGTGGATTACCTGAGAGCCAGGTCGGGAGGGGGAGAGGTCCTGTTTGTCGTTTGGATTGTCTTGCTTTTGAATGAAAGAGGCACTCGCAGGAAAACATATCTGGTGAAGACTTCCTACCGGATCAGACTCATATACAGAATGTTTGAAAATTGTCAATAATAAAACAGGTTTTGAAATCTGTCTCTGATAGAGATGAACAACGATCAAGAAAGCGAGACTAACAGCGCCCGAAAAGCCGAAAACCCGCACGACAATGTTGTATTACGTCGCGTCCTTGACGTAAAGACTGGTTGTGAGTGTTCCTGACTCGAGAGTGATCACTCCCGAAGTCTCAAAGTCAAGCAACCTTGATCGCCACAATAGTTTTTTACCTGACTGAACTTTTATCTACTTTGGCAACTGTAATATATGTAGGCCTATAAATAATCAAGTAGCCTATTTGAAACATCTCTACTTTTCAGTGTATAGGCCTAATAACCCGTTCCCCAGTCTTTATTTAATTACTAGGCCCTTATTAAAAGGCTAGGAATTTTCTTTTCATATGTTTAGGTTCAGTGTGCAATCTCAAGTAAAAATATATTAATGTTGTTTTTTTTTATGTTTCTTAGAAATGCAAACTTATTTGAGAACTTTTTTTTTCTATTTATATAACCATAGGTAATATTATATAGCTAATAGAACCAGAATATTTTGATAACTAAAATACTGTTCTGTTTTGTATTTTTGTCTCATTTAAAATTTATAATGTTATTTATTTCAATGATGTAGGCTATGTTATTCAAAGTTACGAAATTTTTCCACGCCGACCACATGCTATTTCGAGAATGACAAGCGAGACTCGAAGCGCACGAGAATGATGAAACGAGAATCGAAAGACAAATGCCACGAACACAGCGAAGCGAGAGCGGCAGTTAGTTTTGTTCATCTCTAGTCTGTAAGTAGAATGATCGAATATTTATGTTTAATATGATAGGCCTAAGTTTTGTTGGCTTATGTGGAGACTCAGACCCATGAGAAACTCTCAGCATGTTCGTTTGTTTGTGTCTATTTGTGTGAATAGAGGATGTACTGCGTGCATTTCATTCTTCACCTGACAAAATTAGGAACATTAAATCCAGATGTTTGAGATGGGCAGGGCATGTAGTACGTATGGGCGAATCCAGAAATGCATATAAAGTGTTAGTTGGGAAGCCGGAGGGAAAAAGACCTCCGGGGAGGCCGCGACGTATATGAGAGGATAATATTAAAATGGATTTGAGGGAGGTGGGATATGATGATAGAGACTGGATCAATCTTGCTCAGGATAGGGACCGATGGCGGGATTATGTGAGGGCGGCAATGAACCTCCGGGTTCGTTAAAAGCTATAAGTAAGAGGACGTAAGAAAATTCTTCTCCATTTAGACAATTAAGGTAGATACTTTGTGGATTAACCCCCAAGCAGATAGGGATGAGATGATTTAAAATTCTACGGATGCTTTTCTAGCAGTGTAGATATCTAAAAAATTAATCCAACAAATCTCTGTCACCAGATATCACAGACCATACCCGAATATTAGTAGGGTAGTATTTAACCTTCGATTACGACTATTCTCCACATGCTACCTGTAGCCTTAGTCCGTATAGCTAGTTTGAGGTATGACACCTTGAATCACGCAACTAGGGCGCTGGAGAGATGTAGCCTATGTAGGCTTAAGGGGCTAGGTACAGCTTAAACAGCAGTAAAATTTTGGAAATATTCAACATTTTTCCCTCCATTACTGTATATTGTACTATAATGAAAATTAGTAGCCTATCTGTAAAACACTGTCCTGCTATGTGAAAAAAAAATATTTTTACAACTTAAAAAAAATTATTTAATTTTTTTTTAATTCCGTTCACTGTGCAGTGATGAAGAGTTTCCCTCATAAGTCAAAAACTATCCAACATACTGTGATGAAATTTTGTGTGTGTATTTATGCATGTCATATCTACAATATGATGCAAGATCACTTTTCTATCATTGATAGATTGTCTAATAAAAAATAAATTCATTTTAAAATGATCAAATATCAGTATTTTCTTCTAACACAAAAAAAATACTTATTAAGGAACGTAGTTGAAAAAGCATAATAAACTGCCATCATTTTTTATTTTAAAAAATATATATAAATAATTTTTTAAGTCGTAACAATATTTTTTTCATATAGGCCCTAGCAAAAGGACAGTGTTTTACACATACCAATTTTCATTATTGTACTAGATACAGTAATGGAGGGAAAAATGTTGAATATTTTCAAAAATTTTATTGCCGTAAGCTGTACCTAACCTCTTAATTAAATTGTATATAATACATTTACATGAAATAGCTGTAGCCTATGAATATTTTACATTTATAAGTATAGATATACAGGGACATCATTTTATTTTTACTTGCATTTTTATTGTACCTGCATTTCTGAATGTACTTCACTCTCACCCCTTCACTAATGTCCTTGCTCCCGTCAGACACACAAACTTACGGCCGCTGTTGCATTCAAAGTCTTCAAGCAGTGAAGTAAACACTGCAGTGCATAGTGTGTTTCAGAAATATGGTTGCGTTTTCTATAGAAGAAAGAACCTATATTAATAATATCGTACTAAAAATTATATTCAAGAAACGATAAATTCAATTTCAGAGAATATGCTTCAAAATGTTTTTAATAATATGCATACTGAATTGAAGCCTGCATTGTAATGAACAGCAACCATTTTAGCAACTTGTTTAAAAATTCAGATTAGCTTATTTTGAATTGAGGTGGCTAGAAGCAAAGGAATGCTAGTGACATTTGTAATAACATGAGTTAAGTGCATCCAGTGTAAGCTAAAGTATCTAAAATTTTAGTGGCAAAGGGATATTTTAATCTCATCACACATTAAAATTTAAATAAAAATTTCACCGATTTTACGAAAGCTTAAATATTTAAACCCCATTTTCTCAAAAGTAACAAGTGCACTTACAGCCCTTTACTTATGAGCCCTCAATTTAAATGCACTTTCTATATTGTATGTTAATACCAATAATTAATATGCTAAATAAAGTAGACATTACATAACGAACATAGCCGCCTGAAAAGTTGAGTTTTTGAAAAAAAATGTTACTACTCCACTGTATTTTGATAAATTGCATAAAAGTGATGATCAAATTCAAAATCGTAATATCGTATTTCCCTACAACATAAATGGATACACTACTTTTCTCTCCTCCTATAGCTAGTAAAATGATTTGTTTACATATTGCACTAGCAACATCAAATTCCTGTAATGGAAGGGGGCAACAGTGTTTCCGAGTATAGCCAGGTTAATGTTAACAATGTTGGTAAAAATAAAGTGATGTCCCTGTACAAAACCTGTATTAATGTTAAATTATAGCCTATGAGACCTTGCTTTTATTATTTTTTAAGGTTATCAGTTTCTAATAATTTGGTAGACCACATAACTTTATTTGTTCCATTTAAAGCGCATGTTAAAATGTAATTTAAAGGTGACATTATAATGAAGTTAGTTTGATTCTTTTTTTTCCCCAATTTATTTTGCATATAGCGAGTTGTAAAATTTCTATAATAACTTACGTTTGCATGCAAAATTCGCAGCAACATGTTTTTAACATGGAATGTTTAATTTGTCTTCTATTCGGGAAAAGTGTCCGTCACCATTTGAGCAATAGGCTACTCTGCGCACAACTTTTCCTTAGCGGGAGCGCCCTCTTGCAACCCGCAACTTTGTCATTGTTGCTTAGCGGCAGCGGGCCGATGTAACCCACAACATATCATTGTCGGAAAAAAATAAATGAAATTTAAATATCATTTATATGCTTATTACATTCAAGATATTAGTATTGGCTTGAACAACAAATGCTGCATTTATTTTCTTGCACTGGTTCTAATATTCATTAAAAGATCAAGTTCTCTGTTTTGTAATG
The DNA here is from genome assembly GCF_040183065.1 of Periplaneta americana. Lineage (NCBI taxonomy): Eukaryota > Metazoa > Arthropoda > Insecta > Blattodea > Blattidae > Periplaneta > Periplaneta americana. The sequence continues at coordinate 164,234,515 of NC_091119.1, forward strand.
ATTATGTTAATGATTCTCATCAAGCAGTGACATACAGTTATTTGAAATCACACAACCACCAACCACATAAATGCTCCACGCACTTATATGAATTCTACGAATCCCCTTCCTTCTGTTTGCTTTAGACCAGCGGTGGTGAAAATGTAATCGTGCGCCGAGCCACTGTGTAACCTACAACGTGCATAGCACCTATGTAGGGAGGCGGACAACCGAAGGGGAAGCGAAGCAACTGTCTAACTTATTAACGGATTTTCATTTTCCTTACGTCAAGCACTTAAATATAATTTTATACAGTACAAGGCTACAAACTAATGTTTAGTACGTGCAACGAAGAAAGAAATGAACAATAAATGAACAATATCACAACCTAAAATTAACTGTTTTCAGAATGTTTCTGCGACAAAGTTTCAAAATCAGGAATTATGTCACTTACTGCCAGTCGTAGTTGATCACGAAGGTGTTTGTCTGTCAGTCGTGATCTAAATTTGGTTTTTACCATTTTAATTGTTGAAAATAATTTTTCACAAACGTAAGTTGTAGTGAACATGGCTTCAACAGAGCAAGCGAAAGAACGAAGCTTCGGATATTTATTTTTTGGCAAAGATTTGAAAGTTCAACATTTGTCAAGTCCTTACATCTAGCTCTCGTTTGACATCACATAGGCCTAGAAAATCAGTGAATTCAAATTGAAGAGCTAACCACATTATCCTTACATCTGCTGAAAAAGGGTCGACGTACAGAGGAGGAGATGATGATGATGATGATGATGATGACAGCAACAATAACACTTAACCTTTTAATGTTTCATCAGTAACATGTAGTATAATGCCGTTTTATATTATACAACCGTTTTCCTCGTAATATTTGTGAACAAATCATACATTTAATAGCCTATTCTCATCAAATTGACAGCAAAAAAAAAAAATGCGTCCTCCCATCCTACTTGGAACTTTCGTACATGGTTTCGAGAGAGACATAGGCCTATGCCACTCGCAGATCAGAGACAGACACAAATGGAAAGGAGTTTGACTCCAGTGAGTGAGAGGGTGGGGGTTGGCGGAGATTAGAAGCAAGCGAAATGCACAGCTATCACTGCGAGCCACAATTTCTCGCGAGTCACGTTCTCGCCACGGCTGCTTTAGACTATATGAAATAGGGTGACACATTTGAAATTTAAAAGCGTCAAAATTCATCTGCAATAGTGTCTCGAAAGAACGTTCTCAGGACTTACGAGGTTTTGCACTATTGCCAACGAAATAATGTTCTGTGTTACATGCGAAAGTAGATTTAATATAAAAAAACAGTGATAAATGTCCAAGGGCAAATGCGTGGTAAGATACAAGAATATGTCGGAAGTGTTCGTTCTTTCCACTTGATATTCCGTCTTCTTTAGCCCACAAATAGCACATACTTTCTTCAAATCCGCAAAATTCAAGGCGTATTTAGAAGCACAACATTCCAAATAACAAAAAACAAACTATAAACAATCTCCTAACAATGCAGTGTTGTGATGACGAACAAAAACACTATGAACTTATGAATCAACCTAATATTTATAGCATCTGTGACTACGAATTCCCAATCTTCGGGTCATCTCGACCATCAAATAGACCACACAGTATAACCCTCCTATCCATTTCTTCATTTATGACATTCTACCACGTTCTTCTTGGACTTCCGAGGTATTTCCTTCCCTGAGGTTTCCAACCAAAACGTTTCTTTGAAAGCCTTATAGTGGGCATTATTTGAATATGACGATACAAAATTACCTAACTATAGGCCCTATTTTTCATCCTCCCCCCATTTTTATTTGATTTATCACCATTTCTTCCCTTAATTTTTCATTTCTGAGAAATGATCATACTGGAGTAAGCGAGACCCCGCAAGTCCGTTGCAATAATATGCTAGTGAAATCCTTGAGCCTGCCCAGCCGTCACAATACTGCTCCACAGGTAGGAAGTTAAAGACCTTGGCAGCTTGGCGGTGCGTTAGCAGTAGCTCTCCGCTTGAACTGGGCCTGGATGCTCGCTTTCAATAGGGATCACGCAGCATATGGGGGAGACAGCTTTGTGGATTTAACTCCATTGCTCCGAGGCTCATGACGCTGATGAATTGGAATTAGAGTCATATAGGCTACCTACTAAGCGCCCGCCACGCCGTGCGCGCTCAGAGATACATGCAAACACAATCGAGAACGGTGCCAACGCGTAAACAAGAGAAGAAAGAATATTATCAACAAGTATTGCAGTACAGATATGCCATTAGCCTAGACTATGTAATGTATGTATGTATGTATGTATGTATGTATGTATGTATGTATGTATGTATGTATGTATGTATGGGCCTACGAGTCGAAACAATCAAGCGAAAACAAACAAAAAAATAATAGTTTTTTAATTACTTCCACTGGAAGAACGGTAAGAATCCCAAACCTTCTTCTAGCAGAGACCCCGACTTCATTACTAGTAGTCCAAGGACAGAGAGTGCAGAAAAGTATTAAAGGGACACTAGGACTGAATTTTGAAATTTTTACGATTTTAATCCGATTTATTTCAATTTTTAACTGTTTGTTAAATGCAATGAGAATGAGGTGTGCAAATTTTGAACTCATTCAGAGTACTAGTTTAGAGGTTAATTTTACTTACTTACTTACTTACTTACTTACTTACTTACTTACTTACTTACTGGCTTTTAAGGAACCCGGAGGTTCATTGCCGCCCTCACATAAGCCCGCAATAGGTCCCTATCCTGAGCAAGATCAATCCAGTCTCTATCAAATCTATTTTAATATTATCTTCCCATCTACGTCTCGGCCTCCCCAAAGGTCGTTTTCCCTCCGGCCTCCCAACTAAACTCTACATGCATTTGTGGATTCGCCCATACGTGCTACATGTCCTGCCCATTTCAAACGTCTGGATTTAATGTTCCTAATTATGTCAGGTGAAGAATACAATGCGTGCAGTTCTGTGTTGTGTAACTTTCTCCATTATCCTGTAACTTCATCCCTCTTAGCCCCAAATATTTTCCTAAGCACCTTATTCTGAAACACCCTCAACCTAATGTTCCTCTCTCAAAGTGAGAGTCCAAGTTTCACAACTATAAAGAACAACCGGTAATATAACTGTTTTATAAATTCTAACTTTCAGATTTTTTGACAGCAGACTGGATGATAAAAGCTAATTTTATTTTCATTATGAAAATTAATGATATAATCAAAACGTTTCATGAGCATTACATTTAAATGTAGCAAGTTCATATTTTTTGCATACAGACCTGATTCAAAGGCAATATTTTAATCGTGAGAAATTCATTACACGTGGAGTAGTTTTGAATATTAGACATTTATTTCTTCATATTTTTTATTTACGTAATAACAAGTTTTTACCGCTTAATTTTCAAGATATTTAACATTTTAAGGGTTTGCGGGAAAAACGATGAGTGTCACAATTATGTTAAGGTTGTGTCATTATCTAATTCAATGGATCACTACGAAATTTAGTGTTGTTCTTATGAAAACTGGTAAAAAGGAGAATTACCACCACAAATACAGTAATCTATTCCTTTATTTTCTATAGAAACAGCAATACATCTTGCAGTCATAGGCTCCATTATATCATTATCTAATCCTTAACAGAAATGTGACATTCATCGTTTTTTCCGCAAACCCTTCAATTTTCTCACCGTTATATCTGAAATAATATGTGCATGGAAACGAACGAATATTTTCATTGAATTTGGTTACAACTGCATACGCATGGAGCATTTTGAATATCAAAAATGTAGTTTCGAGAAAAAAAAAACAGATGTGTGAAAAAGAGATACAGTACTGACATAATGGAGCAGATCTATTATAAAAATTGCTCCTGGGCCTCAAAAGAAAACCTGTCACTATCAACTTACTAACTGTGAAAGAATATTTTCATACAAAAAAAAAAAAAAAAAAAAAAAGGGTATTTTCTCGAATACCCCAAGCCCTCAAATAAGCCGCACACTCCAACTTTCAGCAAATGCATTTACGACAAATTAAAAGAAATGCAATTAAATAGAAATACAGTTCAGTTAACAATGCTACACGTTATCCTGTAACATTAACAGCATGAGTCACGATTTCCATGTTTCTCCGCATCTTTGATAATAATTCTATTAAGTTTTTCGCTGTAAAGGATCGCAATCTCTTACCTTTGATGGTACTTATTTTAAGAAATAAAATAAGACTAACAAATTATGTAGGCCTACTCATCACACTTGAACTTGATCCTGACACATGTAGCCTATTGCTAATCCATTTAAAAATATTAACAATTGAAATCCCGCATGGGAAGATAATGACATGTGCTACCACCTTAGGACTTGTACAGGAGGAAAATCGGGCAATGTTGTCGTCTTCATTTCCAAAAGTCGCGCACCCCTAATTTTTACTTGCATATTTGGATAAAGTGCGCGGGGCATTGGAGAAATGCGATTATTAAGTTGAAAGAACGTCATTAGATCCTGAATGACGTCACCGAGTACAAATAATAAGAACTTATGAAATAGAATTTAGTTAATTACTTCACTCACATTGGAGTCATAGTAAGATAAATAAAAATAACAAAATTGCATAATTTTTATAATAATACTAATCTTTATTATTATTATTATTATTATTATTATTATTATTATTATTATTATTATTATTATTTTACTTGCATATATATCGTCCACACCTGTGGAGTAACGGTCAGCGCGTCTGGCTGCGAAACCAGGTGGCCCGGGTTCAATGAAAAATCCCAGGCTTAACCGGGACTCGAACCCGGATCGCCTGCAGGCTAAAGATTTGACCATACAGCTACCGCACAAGTATTCTTAGGTATTACTAAATATTAGATTTAATTTAAATTTTGTTCTGTTGCTACTACTTGAAAATTGTTTCCTCCTACGTAGACAATTTAGAAGGCTATAGCGGTCCACCCCTGTGGTGTAACGGTCAGCGCGTCTGGCCGCGAAACCAGGTGGCCCGGGGTTCGATTCCCGGCCGGGGCAAGTTACCTGGTTGAGGTTTTTTTCCGGGATTTTCCCTCAACCCAATACGAGCAAATGCTGGGTAACTTTCGGTGCTGGACCCCGGACTCATTTCACCGGCATTATCACCTTCATATCATTCAGACGCTAAATAACCTAGATGTTGATACAGCGTCGTAAAATAACCCAATAAAAAACTTGCATATATCGGAAAAAAGTGAGCGGGGTATTCGACAAAATATGGTATTAATTATTATTATTATTATTATTATTATTATTATTATTATTATTATTATTATTTGCATATTTCGGAAAAAATTGAGCGGGGTATTCGAGAAAATATGGTATTAATTATTATTATTATTATTATTATTATTATTATTATTATTATTATTATTATTAACTTTATAACCCGATACAAGTCAATATATAGCCTACAATAATACATTGCTTTTTATAACATATTGTTTTCTCTAGGATTCCGATTTCTTTTTTGCCAGAGAGAAGCTTCTTTTATTTACATAACTTAAATGGCTATTAAGGTAGATCTATAAGTTTCTTACAGTACAACATAAATATGAACTGCGGGGACGATGTTATTCAAATGCGTATAATTCCTCTCGACATAGGCAATACCGTGTAATTGCCATCTTCAGTTACAAAATGTTGTACGGAATGCTACGAGACGAGGTGCATTATATTTGTTGGAAGATCATATGTTTTCAGTCTATTGGGGTGGATTGGGTTTCGGGAAAGTCACAATAGTCTTTCTTTGTTCCCTGTCCACTGCACAACTGACATGGAACCATGCTGAGCTCTCCCAGGGATGAACAAATCCTTGGCACTACACGAATAAATCAACGTTATTAAATGCTAAAGCGCTTGTATACGATCCCAACTGTCTTCACATTCGATGTTTCACGAGACTTGTCAAGACTTGATAAAATTTAATTGTCAAAACACTAACAATACTTCAGAAGTGTTTGATTATCTTGAAAGTAGGCCTAAATAAAAATATACTTTCAGATTAAAGACTTGACGATTCGAATTATGGTGTCAAATAATCACGTAAAATATAACGCACTGGCTGGGAGAAGTTGTTTGCGAGTTATATGATTTAAATGCATGTCTATACCCCATTTGTTCTGTGGTATACCACAATAAAACAATGCAAAATAAAACGTATAGAGTACGCCTACTAGCAAATAATTGTAAGAAAAATATCTCGAAACCTACTAAAACATGGTTTTTTTTAATGAAGAAGATTCCAACTTTTAACCCAAGGTGAATACTAATCGTAAATGTTTCGTTTTAAAACAATTTGTAATCGTAATATTATTCGTTTTGACATAGGCTACCGTATATTTAAGAAATACAAATAATAGGCTATTGTTTTATGAAGACCAGTTATTCTAAAATTATTTACATATATTTATATTGTAATATTCGATAGGTAGGAAGATACAGATCTAGAATTTTCCAAGTTAATGTTATGCTTACTGAGCATGCGCAGTAGGCCTATGTTATAACTGGAATTTAGAAAATTCAGGTGGCCCAAATTTTGTTCTGGCTCTGTACACAGATTACAATGAACTTGAAGCACATGTTTTAAAATTTTATGAAATCTTTAGCAGTATGAAATTATCTTTCATAAATCTTTTTTCAATATTGATCAATCTATGACAAGTTTCTTTGTAAAGTACTGAACTGAAAGAAAAATTTAATTCTGTACCAGCAGTTTGAGAACATAACTTCAAACATCAGAAATAAACTCTGATATGAAACTGCAGTAGAAGCTGAACATTTAAAAAATGCGTTTATTTTACTTTTTTAAATTTATAGTTGGCATATGGTTCGTAACTTACAACTATAGTACAAAGCTGAATACAATCATGGATTTTTTTCGATATGTAAACACTTTGAATCTTTCACATAAGGCAGCCGAGGCGAAAATGCGACTCACGAGCACATTGTGGCTCGCAGTGCTTTTCTCTCGCTTCCTACCTACAACCCCCACCCTCTTACTCACTGGAGTCAAACTCCGTTCTATTTGTATTTGTCTCGGACCTGCGAGTGGCGTATCGTCGCAATATATCTCTCGAAACCATGTACCTCTATAAAAAACGAAAGTTTCAAGTAGGATGGGAGGATGCATTCTTTTGCTTACAATATGATGAAAATATTAAATGTATGAGTTGTTCACAAATATTACTAGGAAAACGGTTGTATAACATAAAACGGCATTATAAGTTACTACATGTTACTGATAAAACATTAAAAGGTTAAGTGTTGTTGTTATTATTATTATTATTATTATCATCATCATCATCGTCGATTCTTTTACAGCAGATGTACAAATAATGCGGTTAGATTTTCAATTTAAACTCACAGATTTACAATGTGACGTTAAATGAAAGCTAGATGTAAGGACTTGACAGATATTGAACTTTTCAAATCTTTGGAAAAAAATAAATATTTGAAGCTTCGTTCTTTCGCTTGCTCTGTTGAAGCCATGTTCGCTGTAACTTACGTTTGTGAAAAATTATTTTCAACATTGAAAATAGTAAAAATCAAATTTAGATCACGAGTGACAGACAGATACCTTAGTGATCAACTACGATTGGCAGTAAGTGACATAATTCCTGATTTTGAAACTTTGTCGCAGAGACATTCTGAAGACAGTTAATTTTAGGTTGTGATAATGTGTCCTATGTTTTCTTGTTCATTTCTTTCTTCGTTACACGTCCTAAACATTAACTTCCCCTTCGGTTGTCCGCCTCCCTCCATAGGTGCTATGCACGTTGCAGCTTACACAGTGGCTCGGCGCACCATGGCCTTTTCGCCACGGCTGACATAAGGAATGATAAATTCTTTAAAAGCTAGCTCGCTTTCCCCTGTTCTCCACTTGTCTTACTGTGTAATTTCGGGCTTCATAATTCAAGAATTATTTAGGGGCTATAAACACAGAGTGAGTGAGGAAAGAATAATGCTGAAACTGATCAGAAAGAGAAAAAGAAATTGGTTGGGCCACTGGCTAAGAAGAAACCTCCTACTGAAGAATGCATTTGAAGGAATGCTGAAGGAAGAAAAATTCGGAACAGAAGAAGATATCAGATGATAGACAACATTAAGATATATTTATCATATGTGGAGATAAGAGGAAGGCAGAAAATATAAATGTATAAATGAATTAGTGAATGAATAAAGAAGGGACTTTATTTTCCACAAGTTTCCACAATCAGTGGCTGCCTCTACAGATAAAGCATACTCAATAAGCTATTCAGAAATAAGGACAATAATAAAGAATTTTATATAATATGATAATAATTGACTCTGAAATTAACGTAATTGCAACTAATGCAAAAGAGAGCAATGTAACAATAAGATAAAATATAGCTTAGACAACTGAAAAAATGTAGATATTGGATAGATACGTTAGAGTAGCCTACATACGATGTTTTAAAATTCCAAGAGATCCTCAGTTATGTATTTATAAGATATAGCCTAGCTTCTGTTTGTCAAATATATCTTTCTTCAATACTAAGTGATTCGTCTTGTTTGTCAGGATTTTCTGCGAAATACAAAATATCGTGAAGAAAATCGTCTGATGATTAAGATCAGCGCTATTGTGCCTAATTATTTTACAAAATATCGATTATTCTTTCACTTAAACTTGTTATATACAGTAGAACCTCTATTACCCGTGGTAATGAAGGGGGTAGGCTGGACAGTTAATCGAAAAAATCGGATAAACCGTACCATAAACTATTTTCGTAAATTTAATGAATAAAGTTTACACTTTCGTAATTTCCTCTATGGCCATTAGGTAGTGGATCAGAAGTTCATTGCTGTAAGTATGGTTGTTATAAAAAGGGTTTTGGGGACAAGGAAACTCCTTATATTGGCTGTCTGTGGAAAGATAGCAGTGGCGGCTCCTGCGTATTTCTTAAGAGGAGGAAAAAAGATAACAGGACGAAATGACACCTTCTTGAATGAAACAAGCTACAAATTAGCCAACATGCACGCATGTAAGACCAGGTAGTGTTGGGGTTGGCCTTCCCTTCTGTATAGCAATAATCTGTTCTTGTAAACTGAGTTTCCTAAATTGTCCAAAATATATAATGTTTTCATTTCCATTTATTGTTGAATAATTACACAAATTAACAATTACAAGGAAATTCACCTGGCAGCATTTTTCGAGCACAATACAGCATCACATGTATTGGAACAGACTATAGCTACTAACACGTAATCGGAACAACGGGAATGGGAAATAATCTGAGGAAAGCGAGAACACTGCACCCACCCACGTGGTCTGTGGTCTGTGTTGCCACATGTACATTTTACAAGTTCAGTATCACATGCTTTTGAAGAATATCAGTTTTTGTAAAGTCATACTACCATTATTGTTCAAAGTTGCCGGTGGCCAATTTTTTGTGTTAAAAATAATGTAGTTTGGAGTATCTACTTTCAATTTCAAATATATTTGTACAAAACTGACAAGTTGGCTGTTGCCCTGTCTACTACACAATGAATGGAAGTGAATTTCAGGGGCCAAAAAGATCTGCGATACTAACGTAGAACTACCTCTTTGTTTTATATAAACCCGACTTTAACTTTCAAATATCCTTGAAAGTTTCAAACCATGAATAGTAGCCTACATAAAGTGCAATGAATAATATTTTTGATTTATAATTTTAAAAAAGTTTATATTATGGTGTTTTTATTGCGTTGCGTTAAAACTGTTTTTATTGTGCCTCCTCCTACATGTGTTATAGTCTGGTTGAATGCAAGATCGTTAGATGGCAGCAATAGCGAGCTTGCTGCACGACCAGTCGGTTTCTATTTCCCGCCCATGCGCTGATTCAGAGGAGGATCTCCTCCCTCTCCGTTCATTTACTCGCTTTAAAACTCTGCTTCTTTCTCTGGCCGCGAGTGCGCTGTTGTCTGTGTGTGCTAACTGCAGTAAAGGAGGAATGGATTGACTTTCCTCCACATAAACAATCTCGCATCTTTCTCACAGTTTTCTAGCAGCACATGAGCGCGCATTGTTTAAAACTCGATCAACCGAGGTTTTCTTATAGCTGTGAACTTAAAAATTATCGAATCTTCCTTGAATTTCAAGGCACATATTTTATTTGGTATTTACTTTCAAAAGAAGAAAAATGTGAGGAGGACGTTCCTCCCTTCCCTCCCCCGAGGAACCGCCACTGAAAGATAGGGATAGTGGAGATCTCGTGTTGTAGATTTATATAGTTTCTACAATTTATCCTTGAATTTTATTAATTTGCACACAGTTGTGACTCCACTCTCATATTTTGAGATGAACCACAGTTTCTCGTTCCCCAAACCACTCAGTTATTTGCACTTTTTTATACTTAGAATAACATGATTTATTTTGATACCCATGGAAGACATTTTATATAGAAGTTATACAGTACGACAACACAAACAGTAGACTATCCTGCGTAAGGGCGATGTTTTGTAATATCTCTCTCTAGAAAAAAATAACGTGCTAATATAATGTACAGTACTTCATATATTTCTGTAGCAAAAAAAAAAAAGAAAGAAAGAACGCGATAGAAAGACAGTCGGATAATCCGTCAATCGGGAGACGGATAATTGGAGTTCTACTGTATTATATACAACTTGTTATATATAAATTGACTAGCAGATACTAAATACGTAAACGTCCAACAGTTCAGGACAGCGGTTCTCAAACTGACTGGGCTGGGGTGTCAAATAAATGAACAAGACAAGACTTTTTTTTCTTTTGCATTTTTATTTCAAATTTAAATTTTGAATTTAATGAAAACTGTATAATCACAACGAAAGCATTGCAATAAAAGATTTTTAAGACATAGATCTAATGACAAACTCACAATACAGTCGCAATGGAACAACTAACAAGTCATCCGCAGACGCGCTGCTTTTATAGTCGCATATTTTCAATCCAGAAAGTTCAAGACTCATCGGTATCTGCCGCGAAAATTTGAGGAAATGAGGTCACAATACGGCGCGACTGCACTACATCGGCAGCGAGAGCCAGTGTTGCCAATCGAATTTAAATTCCGTATATTAGGTCATTCTCATCTATCTTTCCATCTTATATTATGCGGGGGGGGGGGCAGAATTATTAAAAAAGGGCTGCGTGAAATACGAAAGTTTGACAACCGCTGGTTCATAAGAAATCACTGAATACTGACGGACTACGAATAGTTTGTCGAAAACCACTTTTTCGCCACCAGGAATGATGAAATAGTTTATTCTCGCTAAAATCTCGAATGACTTTTTTTGGAACATCACGGCATTTGTCTTTAGAGAAAGTAGAATATTATGAAATAATTTTAATTGTATTCTTAATATTGTAGTTGTAATCTCCTGGGGCCTGTTTCTCAAAACTCATGGACTAGTAATACTAGTCTGTACAGTAGTAGTAATATTAGTTTTTTTTACAAGTCTGTGTTTCTGGAAACTACAAGGGTAAAGTAGTAGTTACCAGTTCAGAGACTAGTAATATTAGTCGATTTCACCATTTCACAAGTGATTTTGTTTCTCAAAATGCTAATCTAATTGATTATACTAGTATTTAACAGGAATATTCCTACAAGACTCTAAAGACTGGTGATTTCTATATTATCAGTTACCAGAGACAACCATTCTCAGATAATTAAAATAAAATATAGTATTTATATTTTTTAAATATATTATGTGGTTTAGTGATTCCGATTGAAGTGATGAAGTAGTTGTGAGAAGAGCTAGCACTGTTTAAATATAATGAACAGTTTAGATAAAGTGCTGAAAAGCTTGGAGAGTTGTTAAATATAGTGGAACGTGCCATAACAAGACACACAAATGGAAGTCATGCATTATCGGCAAAGCTTCAAACACAGATTGCTCTACAAATTGGGATGTTGATTATTTTCCAATGCCATCTAGTGTTTCTGTCCTAGACCAACAACACATGCAGAATTTTTTCCTAATAATCTAATACCAATTCATCAACTGCAGTAATTTTTGCTGGCTTTCCTCCTCCACTGCCAGTTCTTCCGGCATTGTCAACTTTAACCTACAAATTAAATATAAAACGACACTAATTTATGAATTAGATTAAATGTAAAATTGAAAAAAAAATTAGCGAATTCTTCATCAAGTCATAAGCGACATTCTTGTCGGCAGTAGACCCACTAGCTACATAATATGTTCATATTATGATAGTAACTGTGAACTTGAATTCCTACTTATCAAAGCTGCTTTATTAATGTTGGGCCAGTAAGTGTCCCTAGCGTGTGCATAATCTTTGTTCTGAGGTATCAGTCCCACAGCCTCATACATTACAACATTTTTTGTCCATTCGTTTACTTTATAATTTTTTTGTTATTATGCTTGAAAAAGCACTCAATAGCGTATCCTTTGATTCATTAATAATATTTAATATAGTTAATTTGCTTTCAATTGATGGAATTTCAACCGAAAAGAGAAATAATAACCAAAACACAAACAACTTAGCCTTCTAACCTCAAATAACAATACCTACCAATGACTATAAACAAATGAACTCAATCAGCTAACTAGTGAAAGAGATCATGTGACTAGTGAAAAATTGTCACAAGTTACTAGACTGGTAAAATAGTTTGAGAAACAGAATCTACTAGAGCTGGTGAAATATACTCTGGTAAGTAGTAACTGGTGAACTACTAAACTAGTATTTTTGAGAAACAGGCCCCTGGTAGGAGAAAGGAAAACCCTACTAGGTTAAAAAATAAATAAATAAGAACTACTAAATACTATGAGATCTACATTTACGGGCAGACATTACAGTCAGTGATTAATTAGTGTTGTAGATAATTACATTTATTCTGAATACAATTATATATTTTAAGTCTTTATTATTTTGTACTTTTGTCACATTCATCTCACGAACGTAATGAAGATTTTGTTACAGCAAATATTTAACCGCCAATATGCCAACACAAGTTAACATCACTGTGCTAAGGACGATGTGACCTGCCGCACTTCTGGTTTCTTCCGATTGCACATCTATAATACTTTATCTGTGCGCTCCTGTGACGCCAGAGCATTGGGGGGAGGGATGTCTCGCTACGGCTCTGAACAAAAATATGAATTCAAACGCGCACGCTTAGAGTTGAATTAATTGCAAGAGAAAAGTAGGCTTTATAAGTAATTAATCTTCGATTTTTTTTTGCTTTACTCTTATTTTATTTTATATAGCGTGTTCCAGAAACATCATTCATTTTTTTCAATTTATATTGTGATGTCATTTTGGATGCATTTTGAAGGAGTATCAGGGATGATGAAAGTTATAATTAATTCTTTATTTTCTTCTTAGTATTAAAACTCGTTAAACCAGCATGTTTACCCATCCGTGATGTGTTTTGCGTATCCTATTAGAATAATGTGGACGGTATTTCTGGAACACTCTGTATATCTGATTCCTAAAAATGTGTAGTTATTGCACTGTTTTAAATGTTAAGAACTGACATTTCCGGAAGTGTAGGCTAATAGAATGACAGGAGTGATGTTCTATGCATGCTCAAAATCTTCAAGCCTGTCTTTCATACTTCTTTCTCGCACAAAAACAGTTTCGAAACACTCAAATAGTGTCACAGTTCTGTATAACTAGTAATCACTGTTTTTCAGATACTGAAACTGCAGAAATTACTCTGAATTGTGACGTCATCTTCAGCTCATATGGGCCAAAATTGTATTTCGCAATATTCGCCATTCTCTATTGATTAGTGAATTTGATCAACTCAGTTGTAAAGCGTACGTGTTCGAAAAATCTCAGTCAAAGGTGTTGAAAGTATACGTGCCCAAGGAAGACAAGGAGAACAAGGTCAATACAATGAGAACAAGGTCAAGACAAGAAGAACAAAGCAAAGACAAAGAGAACAAGGCAAAGACAAGGAGCACAAAGTGAAGACTAGACCAACAAGGAGAACACAAGGGTAACACAAGGAGAACAAAATGAGAACAAAGGGGAGGAAGGAGAATAAAGTGAAGATACGGAGAACGAGAGGAAGGCAAGGAGAACAGAGGAAGACAAGGAGTACAGGGGGAAGACAAGAAGAATAGGTGAAGACAAGTAGAACAAGGCGAAGGCAAGGAGAACAAGAGGAGGACGAGGAGAATATAGGAAGACAAGGAGAACAAGGGGAAGACAAGGATAATAGAGGAAGCCAAGGAGAACAAATGGGGAAGACAAGGAGAATAGGGGAAGACAAGGAGAACAAGGGGAAGACAAGGAGAACAAGAGGAAGACGAGGAGAATATAGGAAGACAAGGAGAACAAGGGGAAGACAAGGAGAATAGAGGAAGCCAAGGAGAACAAATGGGGAAGACAAGGAGAATAGGGGAAGACAAGGAGAATAGAGGAAGCCAAGGAGAACAAATGGGGAAGACAAGGAGAATAGGGGAAGACAAGGAAAACAAGGGGAAGACAAGGAGAATAGAGGAAAACAAGGAGAACAGGGGAAGACAAGGAGAATAGGGGAAGACTAGTAGAATAGGGGAAGACAAAGAGAGCAGGGGAAAACAAGGAGAATAGGGGAAGACAAGGAAAATAGGGTAAGACAAGGAGAATAGGGGAAGAAAAGGATTACAGGGGAAGACGAGAATAGGGGAAGACAAGGAGAACAGGGAAAGATAAGGAGAATAGGAGAAGGCAAGGAGTACAGGGGAAGACAAGGAGAATAGGGGAAGACAAGGAGAACAGGGAAAGATAAGGAGAATAGGGGAAGGCAAGGAGTACAGGGGAAGACAAGGAGAATAGGGGAAGACAAGGAGAATAGGGGAAGACAAGGAGAATAGGGGAAGACAAGGAGAATAGGGGAAGGCAAGGAGAACATGGGAAGACAAGGAGAACAGGGGAAGACAAGAAGACAAGAGAAAGATAAGGATAATAAGGAAACTATAAGGAGGACAGGGTGAATATAAAAACAGCAAAGGACGATGTTACATTTTATGTGACGGCTAATTCTCAAGTTACCTCCCAAAACTTGTAAGGAGAGAGATGTACTTCTACGGGAGAACAGACAGTAAATAGGAACACCATCGAGCATTTTTAAACGCGTAAACATTTAATAGGAAAGTATGCGTCATCTTTGTAACAGCTAATTTAACGTTATCGAAACTTTTAAAATTTTATTCTTTGACGGCATGAGTAAGAAACATCTGGCTACAAAACGTTTCAATATTGCTACCCTCTATTGACGTCATTTACGCTCCCAATCTCTACTCTGTGCGAGTTCAGACGTGCGTGGAGTTATGTTTTGATATTATGTATTTCATAGTTTGCCCTCGGCACAGTTTTGCCGTCTCTGGTAAACAAACACGACGTTGCTGAAAAGGAGAGTTTGTGTGCCCCTGGCGAAGTTGTCCCTTCCTAGTTATCGCGAGTAGCGGTAGCGACCCCCTGCCGGGACCCCGCTGCAAAGAAAAGAATAGTCTACAAGGCTGCCGACATGAATACCTCAGTCGGATCCCTCCTTTGTGAGAGAACCTGCTGTCTGTCCCAGAGAGGGAACAAGGTATCTCATGTTGGGCCTGCCGGTGTTATGCTGTCCCAGCATGTATGCTCTTGTTGCATTTGCGTCTTATGTTTAGTATTGATTTCTTGATAACCTTTTCTCTACTAAAATTCGTTATATAGAAATTTACGACAAACAATATGGATGAATATTATAGATTTATTAATTTGTCCTACAGAAAAATATCTGTGATATTGACAATTAATATTTGAGGAGAAAAATTCGCTCCGGTGCCGGGGATCAAACTCGGGTCCTTAGTTCTACGTACCAAGCGCTCTAACCAAATATTAATTGTCAATGTCACAGATATTATTCTGTAGGACAAATTAATAAGTCTATAATATTCTCATAGCGCAGTGCATATATTTGTACAGATTACTGTGCACGTAACTGCGGAATCCCGGCCAAACAGTCATTCAACTGAGTGCGCTCCTAGTATAATGGCAGTTGACATTGGACATACACGTCAACATGTATGCCTACCTTGGAGTCAGGCCACAAAGGGAAACAATGAAGGAGAGGGGTTCGGTCCGGTGCTGTGGATTGAATTCAGCGTAGCTCAGTGGTTAGAGCGCTTGGTACGTAGAACCAAGGACCCGGGTTCGATCCCCGTCGCCGGAGCGAATTTTTCTCCTCAAATATTAATTGTCAATATGGATGAAGTTTATATTCAGACTCATGCCGTCGATTGTTAAATAATATAGTCAGTACACAATCCCTATTCAGATTTGTGACTAGCATTAGCCAGTAACAGGTTTGATGTAACAATGAAAATAACAATAATAGTACGTATGGTAATATTTTAAAATATTATGCACTTTCTAAATTTGTAAAGCAAAATAATGGATTAAAATATTTTATAGGCTTACTAGTACGGATGGGAGGTTATTCGAAAATAACCGATTATCGGTTATTTCAAAATTAATTTAACCTGAGGAAGATTAACCGATTAAAAATAACCGGTTAACCGGTTATTTTCCGGTTATTATTAGTTGGAATTTTGAAGTCAGCAAATTAGTCAGGAGAACAAATTAAGAGGCTATTTACAATAAAAATCAAATAACAATTAGCAATCAACTATAAACCAACCAGAAGATAGTTGAAAGAACGCCATTAGATCCTGAAGATCAATGACGTCACTGAGTACAAATAATAAGAGCTTATGAAATTGAATTTAGTTAATTACTTCACTCACATTGGAGTCATAGTAAGATAAATAAAAATAACAAAATTGCATAATTTTTATAATAATAATAATAATAATAATAATAATAATAATAATAATAATGATTATGAAACACTTAGACGGGCAATTTATTCTCCTATAACCGATAAATATTGACGTCAAATTTTTCTCGCCGTTTGAAATGCTTCAATACCCGCAGATATATTATAAATCAATCAGAGAAAGTCGGCGATTAAGATAGGCATAGATTATGGATATTAAATCGAAATCTCATTTCATTTTGCCATCTGTGGACAGATGAAGTAAGTAAAGCAGTAACCCATACCCATCTAGGAATGGCCTATGAGTCAATTTTTATACAGAATTGATTGCATAGAGTACAAGATAATAAAATAAACTATGTTCGAATGACATTAAATTTGATATAGATTGAAAATACATTTGATTCGATGGGTATTTAAAAAAATAACCGGTCGTCCGGTTATTGAGGAAAATAACCGGTTATTAGGTTAAATCGCAAAGCAAAAATAACCGGTAATTAACCGGTTAACCGTATTTTTGCCCATCCCTACTTACTAGTTGGTAGTTTTAATACATATAGAGACAGGAGAAGATTTATAATTTTATTTTTGTTGCAGAAAAGATTGTGACTTGTCATGATTTTCGTATGAACACATAGGCTAAGCTAACACTGTACACAGGTAATATTACGTGAAGACTGAAAAAAAATAGAGCATCAAGAACTTGGAGTCTGGATATGAACTGCGGCAGTTCAAATAGCCTACTGAAAGGCTTTTTTTCATAACTATTCTTGGAATGGTTGGATAGAAATCTATACAACATAACGATATGAACTTGCTTTGGATTCTTGCTAATTTAGAAGAATCATTTGTAAAAGAATTCAAGACTGCTGATGCATGTTCAATGTTCGATCTCAATAGTGTACTATTG
Organism: Periplaneta americana; assembly: GCF_040183065.1. Lineage (NCBI taxonomy): Eukaryota > Metazoa > Arthropoda > Insecta > Blattodea > Blattidae > Periplaneta > Periplaneta americana. Next base: position 164,252,203 of record NC_091119.1, read on the forward strand.
TAATTATTGAAAGAAAATCATAAGTAGAGAAAGACGGTATTGACCATGTTAGTCCCAACATTCAAATTGTGTGATTATACAGTGACTATATGAAATCAACATGCTTGTGAAAATAACATTTACTGTTAGAGAATACTCCAAGATCTTTAGCACAATCTGTTATGTTAATCTGATTATTATTTGAATTGTAGTCCTTGAAAAGGTCATGACATTAGTATTGGAATAATAATAATAATAATAATAATAATAATAATAATAATAATAATAATAACAATAATAATAATAATAATAATAATAATAATAATAATGCAAAAACAACGGGGGATATTTAGATTCCATTGCTTTTGTGAATACGTCGCAATAATGGCTGACGTCATTGCTTCCTGTTATACATAAAATATCACATTTTTCTCATTTATCTGTTCTATAATTTTTCTGAAAGATTTTCATAAGCTATAACTCATTTATTACACCTTGGAAATACTGACTTTCATGTCATTCTCTTCAGACAATTTTGCGTTTGCGTCAATAATAATAATAATAATAATAATAATAATAATAATAATAATAATAATAATAATAATAATAGATCACAAACATCATCTATCAACCATTAAGCATTCGTTTATCCAACTGTCCTGTCTGTAATTCAAAAATTGACGTGGAATTCTGGCACGCTTCATTTTCCTTACAAGGGATATCGAGTTGATTATTATGATCAATCACTTTTTCATTTTTAACCCAAATAGGCTATGTTTAAGTTATGTTCTGATTGATTTGTTTTCCTTGTAATATAATTCCTTGTAGTCTGCCACACTTGCTAGGAACTTAATTTCATTTGCTTGGGGTCTATTCTTGCTTCCCTGCCTCACAGTCCATCTTCCACTTCCATAGAGTATCGGTAAACTTGGGTACCGTCATTACTTTACAAAATTATTATTCCTTTTACTGAAGCGTAACATTTTGTTGTCTTCATTCTTCCTCCTTATTGTTACTGTTCCCTTCTTGTCCCCTTCCTTATGTTCAAGTTTATTCTTATTTCCAATTTCCCTTCCTTTCCTACTGTTAAGTGTGCTTAAATGAGACAGGCTCATGTCAGTAGATTTACTGGCAGGTGAAAGAATTCCTGCGGGACTAAATTCCGGCACATCGGTGACGCTGATATAACTTCGGCAGTTGCGAGCGTCTTAAAATAAAATATAATTTAAAAAATGTTCTCTTCCAACCTCTTGTCCTAGTCTTCATCTTCTTGTCCTGCTGTTGCTACTTTTCTCTTTTATTAATTTCCTATTCACCGTCTATTCCTCATTTTACTTCGTTCCCCCCTCCTCTTCTTACTTCTCTCCTCCTTTATCTTCTTCTCTTCTCCTCCTCATTCTCCTCTCCTCTTCATCTCTTCTCTACCTCTATTTCTCACCTTCTATTTCTCACCTTCACTTTTCCTTCTCCCTTATTCCCATCTTTTCATCCTCCTCTCTTCTCTTCCTTTCTTTCCCTCATCCTCCCTTCTCCTCTTCCCTTTCTCTCTTTTCTTCCTCGCTGGTCTTCTCTTCCTCTCTCTTTTCCTTCTCTTTCTCTCTTCTTCGTTTTTCTCTTTCCCTTCTCTTCCTATCTTTTCCTCCTCTACTCTTCACTTTCTCTCTAGTCTTCATTGTTCCCTTATCACTTCTCTCTCGTTCTCTTTCTCTTATCCTCTCCTCACTTCACTTCCTCTCTTCTCCTCCTAGTCGTTCTTCTCTTCTTCTTTTATGCTTCTTTCTCTTCCTCTCTCTTTCTTCTCTTCCTCTCTTTTTCTCTCTTCTCCTCGCCGTTCTTCTCTTCTCAATTTCTTCTCTTCTCCTCTCTTTCTTCCTTTCCCCCTCTCTTTCTTCTCTTCTTCTCTCTTTCTTTTCTTCCTCTCTCTTTCTTCTTCCTCTTCTCTTTCTTCTCTTCTCCTCGCCGTTCTTCTCTTCCCAATTTCTTCTCTTCTCCTCTTTCTCTCTTCTCTTCCTCTGGTCTTCTTTTCTCTTTTGCTCCTCCACGTCCTCCTCGTCTCTTTTCTTCTTCACTTCTCCTTTTTTTCCCCTCCTCGTTCTCCTCTCTCCTCTTCTTTTCCTCCTCGTTCTACTCTCTTCTCTTCCTTTTTCTTTTTCCTTTTCCTTCTCATCCTCCTTTCTCCTCGCCGTCCTCCTACACTCTCCTCCTCCCTTCTCCTCGTCCTCCTACACTCTTCTAATCCCTTCTTCTCGTCTTATTTTCCTCCTCCTCACCCTCTTCTCTCATGGTCTTCTCTTCCGCTTCCTCTCCTTCACGTCTCTTTGCTCTCTACTTCCTTCCCTATTTCATTCTCGTTTTACTCTTTCTTCTCCTCATTGACCTCCTCTTTCTTCTTCTGCATATTCTCATCATCCTCTTTCTATCCCTGTACACCTCTTAGTTCTCCTCCACTCCAGTTATTCCAATACTCAGGCTACATCTATAAGCATTGGTAGATACGCAGAGGTCGATCGCAATGACTCTCTTCACGCTCTCTCGGTCAAGTGAGCATTCAGCATGGCTCCTTCCTTCCCTCGCCAATAAACATCCGAGACCCACGCGTCGACGTGACGTTCTAACAATGTAACCCTCCCCATATCGCCAACGTTATGACGTATACAATGTTTGAAAGCCATACACAATACTTATATCTAACTGTTGTGCGTTATTAAGGGTTGATTTTCCAAGAGGGGATCATTCAGAGATGTTTGCAGTGAAGTTCTCTTGATGCACAGCTGAACTGGGGGAGGAAACTGAATTAGTGGCGCTCGCTCTACTCGAGGTGTCAACGAGCCAATCGGCTTCCTTAATTAGCCTCAGTCTTTTCAGATAAACTTCATTATTAACGTGAAATAAGTCATTTCTATCTTATGATTACTTCAATGCTCAGGGTTTGAAAGAAAAATAACCTATCAAGTATCGTAAGAAGTGAATAGTAATTTAGTCATTTGTTTGTTAAGACTGTTAAAGTATTTAGTCACTAAGGACTGCATATTATTATACTTTTTAATAGCATCCTACGTTACGGTGTACATGTCTCGAGCATCCTTAAAATTCTGGTTTTACAAAAAGAAAAGAAAAAAAAAGCTGTGTTTATTTCGAATGGTTCCTGCAGAGCGTTTAGAATACCCGCTCTGGTTCCTGTTATAATGCCTATTTTTATAGCAGAGAAAATATTAACAGTTATGAATTTATAGGCTATATTTATATTTCTTTACTTAGACTTAAGTTTAATTTAAATGACTATATAATCCGTTCTGAAATCCACAACTAAGTTACTTAACAAGACCGAATCACTTTCTTGCAACAGACAGTTACAGATTAACCAAAACCAAGAGGTGGTTTGATGCCATAGCCATTGACATGTTTAACAAACTTACTTGTGAGGCGCGTACTGTAACTTACCCCAAGTTTAAAAGCGCATTACTTTTTATTTTTACTTATTACTTTTTATTGTATAAATGAATTTTTATTTACAACATTCATAAGTTAGCTATATCATTTCAATTTTAACTTTATTTGTATACCATCCATTGTCTGACTTTACTGTTTTATATTTGGTCTGTCTTTATGTAACATTGATGTCGTCTATAAAAAAAAACTCTTCCTGCTGGTGAATTAATAAATAATTTTAGTTGAATTATAAAGTTAAAGTAAATCCCTATTAAAATCATTTTTTTCTTCTAAGCTTATATGGCTTGTTACGGACATATTATTATTATTATTATTATTATTATTATTATTATTATTATTATTATTATTATTATTTACATTACGAGCTGATTTTAAATACCGTATTAATCCACCAAAATCTGTAAATAAAAAAAGAATTATAATAAATATCCTTAAAAACAAGAAAACATAATTAATTAGGAAATATTTATCATAAATTGTTACGTATGATTCTGTAGTGAAAGTTTTAGTTATTAAAGAAAAAATCTGGGGCCTAAGTCTTTGCAATTTTTAGTCACAATGCGGGCGCGGTTTGAAATTTTGAAATATGCAAATGAAATGGTAGAGTATGTGTGCTAGTATGGTAGGGACCAAATATCCATAAACGACACAGCATCATGCTACTTGAAATGGCATCGTTTGTGTAGATATATATGCTACTGATTAATATTAGGATTAGTTCCTAAATAAGTATGAATGGAATTAGTGAACAGTAAACTAGTAAAAGAGAATCTAAAAACGATCATATAGGTCAATGGTGAAGAAAGGATTAGTGATAAGTTTTATTAGTAAGCAAAGAATGATTGATATAAGTGAAATGGTAAAAGATTAAGATAGGAGTAAACCCTAGTAGAAGTGACGATTTTGAATGAATCAAATTAAGTCATTACGTTGTAAGGGGTTAAGTACAGCTTAAAGAAGTAAAATTTTGGAAATATTCAACATTTTCTTCCTCCATTATTGTATCTTGTACAATAATGAAAATTAGTATGTGTAAAACACTGTCCTTCTGCTATATGATAAACATATTTTTACGGTTTAAAATTACTATTTTTTTTTTCAAAATTCAAAATTCCCTGTGCAGTGATGAAGCGTTTCCCTCATAACTCAAAAAGTATACAACATTCTGCGATTAATTTTTTGTGTGTATTTATGCATGTTATATCTACAATATGATGCAAAATCACTTCTCTATCTTTGATAGATTGTCTGATAAAAAATAAATTCTTTTAAAAAAATGGTCAAATATCAGTATTTTCTTCTAACATAAAATAAAAAAATTTATTATTTACTAAGGAATGTAGTTGAAAGAGCATGATACTGTAAACATGACTTTCAGCAATAATATAAAAGAGAGGGAGCATGAAAAAGTTAATAAGTTTATGAGTTATGAGGGAAACGCTTCACCACTGCACAGTGAACTACCACAAGATACAATAATGGAGGAAAAAAAAAATGTTGGATATTTCCAAACATTTTACTGCTGTAAGCTGTATCTAACCCCTTAAGGGAGAAGAGAACAGAAGAAATTAGTTGGGTTATAAGTGCAGTGCAGTGTAATTCGTGGAGTGATTGAGCTCCAGTTGGGCTCTCTAGTTGTGAAATGACGTAAAAACACACCCGAGGCATGTTGGTCGGTATCGGTGAAAGACGAAACCCAGATAGGTACCTATGTTACATTTTTCCAATAGTCTACTCTTCACAACGTTCTATTTTTCACAGTCTTCCATTTGAGTATATTTAGGCCTATGTGAGACAGGCGATGTTCCTTGCAGAGGTGGTAGACTGAAAGGGACGAGCAGGTGAAACCTCCGAACTATACCTCGACGTTTGGATTCTTGAATGGAACGAGCCGTCTTCATAGCAGAGTTCCATTATAATTCACTGACATTACTTTTCTCCAAGATGTTGCAATTTTTTAAGCTTCTCTCTTGACACTTGGACTCGCTTTAAGTGTAACAGTCAAGATATGAATGGATCGATTCTGCATGCCTCGCTGATGTTCTTCACAACAAAGTTTTCGTGTAACCATTACACATCTCTCGCTCTTGGAGCTGTCATTCTTGTGCTAAGAAATGCTGAAGTACTTTCTACTCCACGTTTCATAGACCTCGCTATTGATATCATGACGACACAAGTCAATATTCGAACTGTAGGAGAGAGGGAGGCAGGTTGGCTCAAATTTTTACGTTTCATTTTTTTTCTGTAATTTTCATAGCATTTTATGGAATCCTCAAAGATGGTCGTTCTACGTGGTTCTTTGGCTATGTGGAAAAATATTTGAATTTAGAGTTCACCACGATTTAGATTTGAAATTTTGTATTATTTTGAAACGTGCAGATTGACACATGGTATGGAGTAAATTGGCTACATGTTAAATAAGAGCAAATTCCATATAAGACTAGATTTTTTAAAAATTTAGAATTTATTTCTTTACACAGGCAAATGATTCAATATGATGAATGCACATAAATATATAACCATGGTGATAAACACTCAGATGAAATCTGCAGTGCTTGGGAAAAGTGACATAAGTCAGTTTCCACAAACATTTTTATTAATTTATTGACAACTTACGGAACATCTGCTAGCTTGGGAAAAGAGACATAAGTATTTCTCCCATTACAATAATTCATACAGAAGAAAATCAACTCGACATAAACCAGTGTGAAGACAGTTTTTTTCCTTCGTTTGTAAAATTAACATTTTTGACTTTTGCCACTTTTCCGAGCACTACAGAAATAAGAACTGAATCCTACAAAAATAAGGTAGAAAAATTAATTTTGAACTTGTAAATGACTATATATCATATTGTCATATTAAAAACATCTGAGAAGGAGTTTATGCATACAAAGTTTCTATTAACTTCCGTAAAATTTTTATGTGTCATAATTTACACTCCAGGCACTGTCACCTGGTGCACATTCTGAATAAGATTTAACACAATACAGATTAATATGTCTGTCTGTCTTCTTCTTTACTTTCCATTCTTGAATTATTCTTTGTCTTTCGACTAGTCTTAAGATTCCTTTTCTCATTACTCTTGTATTTTTGTTGAACAAATTCATTATTCTTTTTCGACATCCTCTCCTCTAGGGCTTTCTTAACTGGAGAGTCAGTAAATATCGCAATAGACAATTTTCCCCTTATGTTCTCATCCGTAGCTTACCTTCAATACCGAGTGGGAGTCTGAAATTGGATATTAAAATTCTTGGCCCTTTGGCCACACTTCTGTTTTCTAACTTTACAGCACTGACAGCTCGTAGCATCACATTATCAGTAGAAGTAGTTGCTCTGTCAGTTTTTTTCAAGTCCTCATTTTCTCATTCACTGCTATGAACATATATTTTTATATGTACAATCAATTAAATTGAACTTATATAATAACAAATTGTATGAATTGTATCTATTGTATAATTTATACAGGGACATCATTTTATTTTTACTTCAATTTTTATTGTACCTGAGTTTTTTAATGTACTTCACTCCCACCCCTTCTATTAATGAAGTTCAACCGTCCTCCATACAGATCCAAGACCGCATATACAGTTATAGTAGCCTTACGGCCATAGTAAACAGTACGTTCCAAAAATATGTTCGCGTTTTCCAGTGACGAAAGAGCTTTCAATATTGAATCATTTTCGCACAGGTACTGTCGTCCATTTGCCTACGTCGTATCCCGGTTTCCCCCACCAGCTTTTATTCGCCAGCTAGTAGCTGGGCTGTCTTAGCTCTTTTCTGAGAACATTAATTTCTGTTAGGAACTGGACGTCTACGTAATATTATACAGCTGTTTAAAATAACTTCAATAAAAGGGCCTCGTTAAGTAATTAACTGTCACGTGATTTCCTCCCTTTCTACGATCCTACGACATAACCACTTTGACGGACAGTAGATGGTATGTCTGAGTAATTTTATCTTTGCGGGTCGTGCAGAAGTGAAGATTGAATTTACAGTACTACGTAAGGTAGGCCTACTCTTTTATAGAGTAGGTACAGAATTATTTCAATATGAGTTACTAGTATGAAGAACGAAACTGGTAATTGGGATTAGGTACAGTATTCTATAGTGCAATAATATGCACATTAGAACTGAAGCCTGTATCGAAATGAACGGCCACCATTTTAAAAAATGTGTTTAAATATCCATACTATGATTATTTTTCAATTTAACTTCATTCTCTATAGTGTACGCTAATGTGCTGTAGACAGTATAATATACACCGCATAATGAATACGTCCACATGGACAGCTCAGCTCGTGAGTAAAAACACTCATTGTTAATACTGTACTGTATTTTCATTAAACGAAAACCTAATGAAAATAATCAAACTCAAAAGCGCAATATTTCCTAGTTTACGTAAATGGATGGACTACTTTTCTTCGCTCCTATACCTAGTAAAGTGATTTGTTTGTATATTACCCCAGTATCATCGAACTCCAGTCGTGGAAGGGGGTAGCAAACGGCGTTGATCCAGAGGTATAGGCAAGTTAATATTAAAAATTTTAGTAAAAATAAAATGATGTCCCTGTATAATCATTTAAAGTAACACAGCGGGGTAGGTTAAACACCGTGATAATCTGCCCCCTAACAACTGTGCCAACTTGCCTCTGGTGTAGTTACTTGATTTCGGTTAAAATTACGAATTAGAGTAATGAATGATCGAAATGAAATTAACACGAAACAGAGTCAATTAAATGTACTTTCCAATGATGTATTTAAAGTTCACCTAATATTATATATATGTACCCTGTAAAGAAAATAATCACGAGACGGTGAAAATTTACTTATCTTGCTGAAAAAACAACTTTATGCTGGACCATGCCGAAATTAAGTAATTATACACCTGGTAGCAGTCCTTTAATGCATGTCATTAAAGTGCACCTACTCATTAAAGTACAGGTGTTTTCAGCCAATGACAACTCAGCTTACAGGTGTTCAGCCAATGACAAGTCAGCTTTGTACCGTTATAAAACCGCAAGTATCGATTATTCTCGGATATGCAATAGAAAAAGAATTAGCGAAAAGTCACGGAGGCTGGAAATCCAATACTGTCGCAGAAGGTTATGTTCTGTTACTATAATAATTAACGTTAATTGTAAATAATATTCAAATAAATTCAATTTGTCATCTCGTTTTTCAATGTTGAATTCAATAATCAAGGTTATATCAAGTATAACGGGATTACATCAAGGTCAATAACATTATTGTTCCTCGGAAAAAATCAATACTTTCGCGTCTGCGCACATCTCACAATTCACGACCTAGAACAAGGTCACTTCCGATCTTGTCAGACACAAATAAAATGTATACATCTGAATAATTTCAAGTTAGAAATATGGTCGAGCATAAAAAGTCGTATGAAACTCGCCTATAATGGTAATTAAGAAGCTCGTATGAAAATTATGAAACTCGCTTGCGCTCGTTTCATAAACATCCGTACTCGCTTCTTAATTACTATCATTATAGGCTCGTTGCATAATGTACTATTATGGCTTCCTTCTTCTACCGCTTGCCACAAAAATCTGACGCTTCCGTGAAGCATGCTTTATAAAGCAGGTTGAACTATATTGTTCAATGGATTATAACTGTACAGCCTGTGTAAGTTCGGTAGATTGTATTGCTTTAACCTGTTCAAATTTAAATGGAATGCAACTTCCGAAGTGAAATACGTCGTGTTAAATTATTGAATCTAAAAGGAAACGTGAAATAACGTAATTCCAACTTCTCGAAATCTGGTTCTTCTGATTTTATGTATCTCTGTGGCGAATTTGGTCGCTACTTGAGGGCATTACAAGCTGAATAATTTTCACGGAACATATAGTTTCCCAAATGGATGCATCAGTGCGGACCATTTAATATGTTCCCTCCACGCGGCATCAATGGTGAACCATAAATCTCGTGGTTATTATAAAGGACTCGTCGCGGGTGATGCCACATGTTGAGAACTCCTAAAAGTGTTACTTTTATGTTTATATTCAGTTTCTTACTCATAAAAATCAATCCCTGCCCCAGTCCAGCTATTCCCCACACTAAAGCTAGAATCGTGAAGTATTTGAAAAAAAATCGTGAAATGCCCGTGGTTTCAGTATGGAAAATGTAAAACTAAATAAACTATTTTGCTTCAAATACGAGGGTGGATCGAAAAGTAACGCATAACAATTTTTTTGTGGCAACGTATACAGTATTTCATAGGTAACCAAAACGAACTAAAAAATTGGAGATTTATCCTTCGAAGAGGTGGAAAAATTCAAATATCTTGGAACAACAGTAACAAATATAAATGACACTCGGGAGGAAATTAAACGCAGAATAAATATGGGAAATGCCTGTTATTATTCGGTTGAGAAGCTTTTGTCATCCAGTCTGCTATAAAAAAAATCTGAAAGTTAGAATTTATAAAACAGTTATATTACCGGTTGTTCTATAGGGCCTATGGTTGTGAGACTTGGACTCTCACTTTGAGAGCGGAACAGAGATTAAGGGTGTTTGAGAATAGGCCTAAGGTTCTTAGGAAAATATTTGGGGCTAAGAGGGATGACGTTACAGAAGAATAGAGAAAGTTACACAACACAGAACTGCACGCATTGTATTCTTCACCTGACGTAATTAGGAACATTAAATCCAGACGTTTGAGATGGGCAGGGCATGTAGCACGTATGGGCGAATCCAAAAATGCATATAGAGTGTTAGTTAGGAGACCGGAGGGAAAAAGAGCTTTGGGGAGGCCGAGACGTAGATGGGAGGATAATATTAAAATGGATTTGAGGGAAGTGGGATATGATGATAGAGAGTGGATTAATCTTACACAGGATAGGGACCGATGGCAGGCTTATGTGAGGGCGATAATGAACCTGCGGGTTCCTTAAAAGCCATTTGTAAGTAAGTTTGTAAGTAAAGTAAGTAAAACGAAATAATGCACAAGAAAGCTACATTTTTTACCTATTCTTCGACATTGGAACTAAGTCTTTCGACACATTTCTCCCATCGTGACACCATATTCAGTACACCTCGTTGATAAAACTCCGTTTTTTGGGCGTATAGCCACCTGCGCAAGACTGATTTCACTTCTTCATCCGAACTGAAGCGTTGTCTTCTTAGAAATTTCTTCATTGGTCCGAAGAGGTGAAAGTTAGACGGTGCGAGGTCTGGACTGAGGGTGGGTGATTGCCGTCTTAATGATGCCTCTAACATTGGGTGGTGTTGCAGCGATCACTGGTCGACCGGAACGTGCTTCGTCCGTGGACTTCTTCGAAGAACCTGCACCACCTGGAGATGTTGCTATGGTCCAGATAATCAAGCGCCATACACATCCAATATTTACCTGTGGATTTCATTCGAATTTTTCGTTTTTCACAAAAAAAAAAAAAAGGACTACACCCGCTGCCCTTCACAAGTGAACGATGATAAAAAGAAAGGCGACACTTTTACTCAGTAGTTACAGCTCGTTCCGCCAGGGTGACATCCGATCGAACCATTGCTGTCTGTAGCGCAAGATTCAAACTAACTATCTGTCAACTTTGAAGGTCCAGAACCAAAACAGTATTTCGTAAAATAATTGTTGTGCGTTACTTTCCAATCTACCCTCATATAATAATCTCGCATGTGTTTAGATCTGCCTGGTTAGTGCTATATTCATATTCTTTTTTTATTACTAAGTTGAACTATTGCCATTTTAACCCCTTCAGACCTGGTGTACATTTTAGTGTACATTGTTTCTTTTTTTATTTTTTGGAATGTCTTCGATACAGAGAACGAAGAAAATATAGACATACAGAAAATGACTATAGGAAGGAAAAACATGCGCAGAGAAAAAAATAACCATACAGAGGAAGGAAACATAGAAGAAAATTACCATGGACAAAAGAAAATAACTATTGAGACAAAAAGGAAAAAATAAATAGAAAAAAATCTTAGAGATACGGAAGGAAGTGTATGGAAGGAAGCGTATAAAGAAGGAAATGACTAGGCCTATATAGAGGAAAAAGAAAGCATAGAGAGAAGAAACAACCAAAGAGAGAAAAGAAAATACACTAACCATCATCATCGTCCTTGCGGGTATTAAGCCTAGTGGCTGTTACGGTCTCCATCCATCTTTTCAGGGGGCGTCCCAAAGATCGTCTTCCATGTGATATATAGCGAAGAATTTGTCTTGAGAGTCTGGAACGGTCCATCTTATTGACATGGTTAAGCCATAGAGAAAACCATAGAGACTAACCATAGAGAAAAGAAAGGAAGCATAGAGAGAAGAAAATAACCATAGAGAGATGAAAATGAGTGCAGACAGAAGAAAAGTAGTATAAAGAATGAAAGAAAGTTGAAAGAAAGAAAAGGAAGGTTAAAGGGTAAATTCTTGATTCGTAAAAACGAAGTCAGCATTATTCGGGGACGGAGTTCAATTTACAATCTTTCCGCCATCCTCACTTCGAAGAGTACTGAGCTAGCAAGTGTTTGCTCGCCATCCACCAAGCTTACCACCAGCTGATGTTCACCACACACTGCCGTGGTGCAATTTTCTGTCCGCTGCTACTTCGTCCGTCACACAGGTTGCCAATACCTGGCCCTGGGACCAGAAAGGGTGACACAATGAGGGCAACCGTCATGCGATACGTCTGGAATAAACATGAAGTCCAACGCGACCTCTATCAGATGTGACATGCGTTCCGCCCACACTTACGGAGTGAAAAGACCCATCCTTTGCTATTCAGCGCAGATAAAGGCCAGCTGTGCAGACATCCTGCTCCCAAAGATGTAATTGTCAATAAGTTTTTCGGCTGCTTCTTTGAGTATCGAAAAAGAACCGACTCTACCTACCGCCAAGTCAACTCGGGGTGGCAGCAATAATTTGTGATGAAGGATGAAAAGATACCTAGAGTGTTACTAGGACCAGTGTACAAAATAAAAGACCCAGCTGTTGAGAATGATTTCAGTTCTGCGTCTACGTCTCATTCATGAGCAGGGTTGCCAACCCTCCCGTATTTCCCCCTAATTTTCAACAGTTTCCGCGCTCCCATATTTTTTATTATCTTCGAGTATTTTTCTCCCTTATTTTTGCATAAGATAAAAATCATTATTCTAAACATTTGATTTAATCGTGAATGATGATTGTTTATATAATGAATTTTGTTGTAGAAGAGATGCTTTAAAATGTGCAGTCTTTGTTGAAGGTAATGCTTGCCAGAAATGGGTTTTAACCTCTTCCCTTACTATAGTCTATATTTTACCAATTTTGTGAAAAAAGAATCATATTTTTTATTTTTGTATAGAGGTCATTTAATATTACAGAATCACTGTACATCACTAATTTTCTTACATACCTAAAAAATCACTATAAAATAGACACACATTCATACCTGAATTATTATCCCGAGTTATCTCATGCACCTTGAGTTGTCCCACTTTGATTTTCTCCTGAACTATTTACCAACTTATGTTTTTTTATGGATTAATTTATGAGGTACAATACCAGTGCTGTTATCAAGGCGTTAAATGTTGCTTGTCGTGTGATAGACACGAAAGCAGGGTATTACGCACAGTGGCACATTGCATTCCGGACAGTAGTATCTGCTCGTGTCGAATTTGTTTGTATTTAGATTCTCTCGCAATACTACACATGAAATCCTGTCTGGTTGGGTTGTTCTTCTTCAGAGTTCGTGGAATAACTTCTGGAAAATGTCTACCTGTAAGCCGAAGTGGGTTGGGCGAATTTCCTGGCCATCCTGCCTTGAGTGATAGGACATTCGGGGTGTATTTTTCGAAAATCTTACGAATTACCAACAATCGATAGTCAAAGGGTGTCTTCCTGCCTTCAGATATCGTATACCAAACGTAGGAATCCCACCACCAGATGTAGCAATATCACTAACTTCTGTAGCCATCTAGTGAAGAAAAGGTTAATGAAATGATGGAAACGTATATATTCGGGATAATAATCCTTAGCAGCGAAAATGGGACTCACACGAGTTAACTCGGGTTAATAAATTTTTATGGAAGTTAGCAACCCGAGTTAACTCGGGTTAATCAGGGAAGTGGTTAATCCTCACTTGTTTAAATTTAATCAATATCAATATTATAAATTTAGAAAAACTGGCTAGGTTGTTCTAAGCATACCAGCTAGTAATGCTCATACAAAGAGGATGTTTTATCTCTTGAACATTAATTGGGCAGATGTTCGAAACAGGAGCACAACACATCTATTGAAATCAGTGCTGCAAACTGCATTTTTAATTTCCATTACGCGAAACAAAATCTGTCTCAAAATTTAATTTAAGCCTAGCTGCCGAAGTGTAGAATAAAATAGTTTTTTACTCGTAGTAACTGAACGGAATAATTTGCCAATTTTCTATGTAAAATTTTGTCGATTTTTTAGTCTCCGTATTTCCTCCAAAAATGTTGGCAACCCTACTAATGAGGGCAGTTAGAACTGTGAACTGTAGGGTTGCCACCTTTCAAGGACTGCTGGGCTGGACAAACCCCTCATTCACAAGGATCGAGGAACAAAACAATTGAAGAGTATAGGGGAAAAACAATTAAAGTCACAATTCTCTTAAGAGCGACGTCACCATCTAATTCAGTAGGCCTATATTACTGCAAAAATTTATTGATGTTCCTAATGAAAAAGGAGGAAAGGATGACTATATCCGTGGTGATAATTCTCCTATGCCAGTTTTGATAAGGAAATCACTAAAGTTTGCAGTAATGTACTGAATTAGAAGATTACATCACCCTTATAAACATTGTGTCTGATTGTTTTTTCTCTGCACTCTTCAATTTCTTTATTTCAGTCTACTTTATATGATATCACAATCAATAAAAATTCGATATTTTTCATTTACACACCAAAGTAATTTTAAAATACTATCAATATTAATATCAGGAAAGTTTAGGATAACAGAGAGGGTTTGGAATTCAACGGATTACATCAACTGGTTGTCTATGCGGAAGACGTGAATATATTAGGAGAAAATCCAAAAACTATTAGGGAAAACACGGGATTTTACTTAAAGCAAGTAAAGAGATAGGTTTGAAAGTAAATTCCGAAAAGACAAAATACATGATTTGTTTCTCGTGACCAGAATATTGTACGAAATGGAAATATAAAATGGTTTTAACCGTTTGTAAAGCTCTCAAAGGACGAGAAGAATACCCTTACAGTTCTTTTCATAAAACGTCCACATAAAAACGTGAACCTTTGAAAAGTTGTAAATTCAGTACATTCAACACCAAACTTAGAAAAATCCAAACCTCACCTCTTCTGAACAACCTCCCATTGCTTTCTCCCTCATTCAGAACACAATTAAATACCATAGACTTGCATTGAGCTTATCCTTGATTCTTAACAGATAATAAATATGTTAACAGCTGCATGCATCGTTAACCGAACAGCTAGAGAGTCAACTTTCCACGGTGGTAGCTGGGTTAGAATCCTGATATGTCCAAATGATATTTGTGAGGGACAAATGATGTGTAGCTGTAGGTTTTCGTGGGATACTCTCGTTTTCCCTACCACCATTCCGTCATTGCACCATTAATCATAATCATGCGTGCTATGTAGTTCGTGTTTCATGGTACAATGAGAGCAACGCCTACGGAGGGAAAAAGAATTAGAGTTTAGGCGCGGCGCTCATAGAAAGAAGAAATAGAAAGGATGTTATTCTCCTGCCGCTCTTACTAAAAGGCGGAGGTAAACTAAAGTAAGTGTGCACTGGTTCGAGTCCTCATGGGGAAAGAAACTTTCTCATGAAATTTCGGCCAGTGTATGGGACCAGTGCACACCCGGCATTGTCACACACTTTGGAGAGCTATAATAGGTAGCATAATTCGTTACGAAAGCCAGCTATAATGGTTGGGGGGATTATCGTGCTAACCATACGAACCTCCATTCTGGTTGGATGATCGTCTACCTCTAATTCGGCATATGGGCGTGAGGCCAGCAGCCGACTGGTCGGATTGGGCCTTTAAAGGGCTGTAGCACCACGGATGATGATAATAATAATAATAATAATAATAATAATTATTATTATTATTATTATTATTATTATTATTAGGCCTATTATTATTACTTAAACAGAAGTAACAGGTACGAACGAAACTATCTCATTGGCTACCGAGAAGCGATGTAGTTCCCATAATATACATAATTTTTAGTAATTAAATGCTATATGATTAATGCCTGAAATTGCATTTTAATATATTCGAAAAGTGCAAGCCTACCTGTTATTCCTAATAATATGATGTTTATAACAACTGATTTGTTTTTAGTTATCATATAACATTGATCTGTTGGTTTGAAGTTTCTACTGTGTTGTGAAATATAGGGCCTAACACTTTACGGAAAACAGATAAGATAAGTGAACAATTTAATTTTGAACATGTGATCCCATGAATTAGTGCCTGTACTGCGTTCCATAACGTCTGACAGGCAAAGTAACCATTGTCAGCAGAGGAAGGGAGAAAGATAAATTGCTACTCAACCAATGGCAGAGGTCACATTCCAGACTTATCTTGAAGTTCGGCGGAGGTAGAACGCTTCAGACCGCCCAACTTGTAGATAAGATTGGGATGTGACCTCTGCCATTGGTTGAGTAGCAAATATCTTTCTCCCTTCCTCTGTCGGCAATGTTTACTTCGCCTGTCAGACGTTATGGAATGCAGCATAGTGTCTGTATTTTAACTGTCGCATCAGTTTCGTATAAAAACAGAATCAGGTAGGTGGAAATTGGTGTGTTGCAATTATGACTTTCTATGAAAATATAGCCAAGGAAAGCCTTCAACAAGTGATTTTTTTAAAAAATTGGTTTATTTTACGACGTTTTATCAACTGAGATAGTTATTTATAATCTGAGTGAATGAAGGTAATAATGCCAGCGAATTGAGACCAGGGTCCAGCGCCATAAGTTTCCCAGCATTTGCTCTTAATGGGTTGGGGATAACCTCGAAAAAAACAACTTCAACCAGGTAATTTGTCCTAACCAGGATTTGAATTCGGTCCCACTCGATTCACGGTCAGATATGCTAACCATTACTCCACAGCGGTGTACTATGTGATGAGCAGAGAATTATATTAGATGTAAGTTTTATGAGTTATACTCCGAAATCACGATTGATGCCATTACGGGAATTACAAGAGAATTTACTGCTATTTCCATTTCATTTTATTTGTACTTGTACTTATTAATAGGGAATGAATTTCTAGTTCCGTAACTATATTGTTTGCTACGTCCTAGAATACGTTATTCAGATATCTCTACGTTTCATGTACACAGGATCCCCCTATTAAAATTCCACATGATCTAAAACATCTAAATTAACCATCAACTCCTATAAATACCTAAAAGCTATGTAAGTTATGTGCCTGGAAATCGCCTTTTTAGTATTTTTTCATATATTTAAAATAAATACAAATATACTAGTACGTACTAAAAGTGAAAAAAATACCCCAAAAAATTACAAATAGCATTTTAAATAGGTGGGGGGAAACCCTGCTACAAACACTGATCGAGCAAGTTCGTTCCATATTCGTTTTAGAAGGGAAGAAAAGAAGATTTTACCTAATTTCCTGGAGCCAAAGTTCGGAAAAGTCCATCCTAGCATAAAAGGGGTGGTAGGTTGTTCAGGTTAGGCGATAGCTTACAAATTAGGCTAGTTTTCGCGTCAATGTAGGGTAAAGTTGCCTATTTCCGTGATACCACTAATCCCGTGATACTTTTTTTTTTTTAACTGAATGTCAGTCAAAGCTTTGCTGTTCGACCATAGCGCCAGACATCTTTCTCGAAAGAGTAAATATTTCGCCTAGTTTTGAGACATCGGTGAACTTCCTAGCAAGATATCCAATCCCGTCACATTCAGTAAAAAAACGTATCACGGACTTAGGCAACTTTACCCTACCCCCGTTATGCGAAATGAAACTGACCAATCAGCAATCAGTCTCTGGGGTGATTACATGGTTGGGTTTTTTCCGAGGTTTTCTTCAACCGTAAGGCGAATGTCAGGTAAACTATGACGAATCCTTGGCCGCATCTCGCCAAATACCATCTCACTATCACCAATCCCATCCATGCTAAATAATCAAGTTGTTGATACAGCGTCATGCAATATCCAAGTAAAAAGATAAGCTTTAAGTCCCTTAAGGAGTTTAAGTTCATTTTGAGATAAGAGAGAAATAATTTTCATTTTTATAATTCTTCGAACGGAACTCTCTCAGGGCGCCAGAAATGATTTTTTGTAATTAATTCACGAAGTCGTGTTTCAATCAGGAGGAATATACAGCTTTTAGTACTGAAAAATTGGTGAAATGTCCCAAATGTCAATGTAATTCAAAACGTTTTGCAACTACACACCGTTCCTAGCGGCGAAATTGACGTTATACGGAAGCCAGTTGAGAGCTGTATTTTTTTTATATACCAGCTTGTAGGCATATATAACTTATATAGTGGACTATGACGTAAGCAGTTGTCTCTGAGCTCAGGGATAGCGCGCGAATGTAAAGGCCAATAGAAAGCGGCACCTTGCTGAGGAATACATTAGCTATCACATGTCATGCTTTTGTTTACCTGCACATTTTAATTAGAGCGACTGAAGAATGTTTACTAACTTGCAATTTTTTACAATATTGTAATTCTTCCGTTCATGCCCTGTTAGTGTTTTCACGAATTATCTTGTGAGAATAATAGAGTTAATTTCTCAATGAAAGTACGAGTATTTTATTCATAATAAATTCCGAAGATAATTGTCTTTAAGAACATAATGTAGGTCTCGAATGAAATGAAATTTAAGTGAGGGGGGCACGGATCTATTGCGCTAACCCTCGATATGGAATGAGTTGCATGCCATAGATCCCCTACGCGCACCAACCCAACCACATGACTCCCTGACGACCGGTTCCCACAGCCAACAGAAACCCATGTACCATTCCCGCTTCGGCAACTTCTCCCTGTCGGTCCGAGAGGAAACTCCTCCCCCGAGTAGGTCCGCCTCGGGTGCCATTGCAGAAGCCATCCAACGTCGCGGTCGAGAGAGCCAGTAGTCCCGGGAGGCCGCCTGTAGAGTGATCTGAAAAACCAGAAACGGGATGATGAGAAAAGGATGATGGGAAAGGGAAGGAAGTGGCGAAGATGAGTGGGATTCCAATCGCCTGATAAAAATACCTGATATTCATCCATAGGAGTGAGGGAAAAACCCCGGCAACTCGTCCTAACCGGGAATCGAACCCGGGTTCGGAGTTAGACTCGCTAACCCCTCAGCCACAACGGTGGACTAATGTAGGTCTACACAGCGGATCATCAAAGGCAGAAATACGAAATGATGCATTTTTAGGCATTCCGTAACCTTATATTCACCAAGAGGATAAATATTTAACCAGCGTTGTAGAAACCGGTCATAAATCTAACACGATATTCAGATATTAAAAAACGATTACTCAATTGTTTCATTCTTTGTTAATTTTTTGCCCCAAATGGTTTTATATCCAGGAAGAATGTGACCACTTCTCTCTCTCTCTCTCTCTCTCTCTCTCTCTCTCTCTCTCTCTCTCTCTCATGAGAATCTGCATCTTTGCTTACAATGTTTTCAATGTTATAATAATGTATTACGTATGAGGCGCGTCCAGAAATTAAGTTATCCTGGTGACGTTTAGAGAAAGAAAACACAATTTCATGGACAGATTTACTGGAACAGATACAGCAATTGTTGAGCTTTTTTCAACATACACGGAATTGAGGCATTTGTCATTAACTTCTGAATCCCTTTGTCATAAAGATCTGCCGCCTGGGATCGAAACCAGTGTGTCAGTCGTCTGCACCAACGAGCACAGAATACATAGAGTAGACACTAGCATCTTAATACCATTGGACGGAGTGAAGCCGGTTTGATGGACCTGACGCCATCTTGTTGCTACCAAAACATTGCAAAATAGCTATTACGTTATAGAAGATCTTATGATAATAGAAATTCCATAAATGTCTCTAATTTCCTGGAGAACTCACACTTTCTTGTTTGTTTCGTAATACAGAATCGCTAGGCACGTATTTTTTAGCAAAAATTGCAAAACTGTCATCGATAAATCACATATATACAGGTTATTTAAATTGACAGCTCTTCAAATTCCAGTATGGTATTTAATAGGTTACTCTGGAAGGTTAAACAAACAATAATGATAAAAAAGGAAGATAACAGTTTGACCTTATTTTGCTACTAGTCCAATAAAAATGCTAGCTTATAATAATTACTTTTATAGGTTGATACATTTGCTTCCATTTAATAATGCAACTTACTTCTTAACGCAAATTATCATTCTCTTCCTTTTGCCAGTATTTCGTATAAGTGCCCCGATTATGTTTAGAGAAAAATTGGAATGCTCTTAACTATATAATATTTGATAGGCTCTTCGTTTATAGTA
The DNA here is from genome assembly GCF_040183065.1 of Periplaneta americana. Classification (NCBI taxonomy): domain Eukaryota; kingdom Metazoa; phylum Arthropoda; class Insecta; order Blattodea; family Blattidae; genus Periplaneta; species Periplaneta americana. The sequence goes on from NC_091119.1 coordinate 164,272,067, forward strand.
TATAATTACATTACTCTACGGCGAACAAAAGTGAAATTTTATTACCAAGTGGGTCAAGTTAGATCACGACCGAGTTAATGAAGCTACTAAGTCTGCAAAGCATAAGTCTGATTTCGTGATTATAAAAATTAATTACAATAATATTAATACACTATTTCTTTTTCATCAAACAAATACGTGCATTCGGTTGAAGAGAAACCTCGGTACACCCATTTTCTATAGCACGCGACACAAACTTCCAACGTGGGTTGTTAGGTTAGCTTCGCTCGTAAATGCTAAGTCTGCAAAGCATGTCTGATTTCGTGATTATAAAAATTAATTACAATAATATTAATACACTATTTCTTTTTCATCAAACAAATACGTGCATTCGGTTGAAGAGAAACCTCGGTACACCCATTTTCTATAGCACGCGACACAAACTTCCAACGTGGGTTGTTAGGTTAGCTTCGCTCGTAAATGCTAAGTCTGCAAAGTATGTCTGATTTCGTGGTTATAAAAATTAATTACAATAATATTAATACACTATTTCTCTTTCATCAAACAAATACGTGCATTCGGTTGAAGAGAAACCTCGGTACACCCATTTTCTACAGCACGCGACACAAACTTCCAACTTGGGTTGTTAGGTTAGCTTCGCTCGTAAATGCTAAGTCTGCAAAGTATGTCTGATTTCGTGATTATAAAAATTAATTACAATAATATTAATACACTATTTCTTTTTCATCAAACAAATACGTGCATTCGGTTGAAGAGAAACCTCGGTACACCCATTTTCTACAGCACGCGACACAAACTTCCAACATGGGTTGTTAGGTTAGCTTCGCTCGTAAATGCTAAGTCTGCAAAGCATGTCTGATTTCGTGATTATAAAAATTAATTAGAATAAGCCTCAAACAAGCAGTATAAGGATAGACCGTTAAGAAGACTGCTAGATGGGGCCGAAACAGGTCTACAGAGGCCTAATTCGTGAAGGATGATGATGATGATGATGATGATGATGAATTAGAATAATATCAATACACTAATTCTTTCTCTTAATCAAACTAATAGGTGAACAATACGAATCTAACCGACTAACCTAGGCTAAATCATTCGTTATCTACTGGTAATAAGTACATTTCACACATGCATATTTACCCGTGAAAGTTATTCCAGGAATTTTTATTTTGAAAACCTGTTTGTGCAGCTTACGCAGCACATGTAGGCATATTGAAATTAGTTCATTTATTAATTAAAACAACGATCCAACATCACAATCAATTGCCCATGTGCTAACCGGGAGCCCAATGTTTTGGTAGCATCATAATGACGACGGTCTACAAAAGCGGCTTCACCTCCAAGCTGTTCATGTCCACTCTATGCATTCTGTGCTCGTTGGTCTGCACCTCCCTGTCACTATGAAAATGCTGGCCGGACGGGAATTTCTTGAGGTGTAAGAAACGATGGTAATCGCTCGGCCACATAACTAATCTTCTGTAGGAGTTATGCTGGAAGTGTTTCAACATCCTCCCTACAGTCCGGATCTCGCTCCCAGCGATTACCATCTTTTCTTACACCTCAAGAAATTACTGTTCAGTCAGCATTTTCACAGTGACAGAGGTGTAGACAGCTTTCACCCACTGGTTCCGATCCTAGGCGGCAGACTTCTAAAACAAAGGGATACAAAAGTTGATCCCAGGGTATGACAAATGTCTCAATTCCGGTGGGGAATATGTTTAAAAATAGCTCAACAATTACTGTATCTGTTCTAATAAATCTGTCCTTGAAATTGTGTTTTTTTTTCTCTAAACGGCCCCAGGCAAACGTACTTTCTGAACGCTTCTCGTAGTTTAATTCATGCATTTAATTGATTATAATTTAGTCAGCTGTTCATATTGTTATTAACTTTTATCGTAAAATAAAGATTAGTAATTACTTTTAGGATTTACATTTAGTCTACTCGTATTGATGTACATATCTAAATCTTTTCTCTGTAATGTAAGTTAAGTATGACTGCCAGAATAAAATGAGTGGCTGCGAAGTGGAAAATAATGAAAATGAAACCGTAACCTGGACAATCTTTTCATATATAGCCCTAACTCAATATAGTTATCTCTAACAAACAGACTATAACAATTTTCTAGATAGATAATGACAAATATCACAAAAGAAGGTTATTTACGACTAATAATTCGGGGATTTTTAATTGTTTTGAAGGCAGAGTCCAACCCACAGTTCAAATTTTGTTACTACTAATATGAAATGTAGTCATGTTGTATTTAAATGCATTTAACACCTTTATTAGGAGTAAATTCTGAGAATAATATATGTTCAAATCTTCATAATATATTCTTTGATTTTCTAGCATTAACTACATACAATTTCGGGACAATACATATGTCAACTACAAATTTATTGTTATTGAATCCAGTACTTGCCAAGTGTGTACAATAATTTACCGTGTTTCAAAATTATGGTAACACTTTCATATGATTATTATTAAATAACTATTAATGATATAATAACTTAGTAGATATAATTTGTATAAGAAACTCTCAAAGTTTTTATTGCCACGTTATAAACACTCAATGTAAGAACCTCTTGTTACACGACATACTTCAACATGACAGCCAAATTCTTGCCACACTCTCAAACATATTTAGAGCCTACTTATGGATGCAATCACAGTCGTGATCCGATGTCTTACTTCTTTAAGGTCTTAGGGTAGATAACCACAAAACTGCATTCTTGCCATAATCCAAAAAAAAGGGTCACATGGTGTCAAGCCTGGTGACCTGGGAGGCCAAAGACCACAGCCCACATCAGCGGTGGTAACACGTCCAGTCCAACAATGTGGTAGATAGTGAATTCGGAAATGTCTACGAAAAAATCTTTCTGCAATTGTTACTGAATTTGTTTTCGCAAACTGCAGAACGAAAAATTATATTTATGTTGTGGAGTTGCCTATCAACAATATCTCCCATGACAACAGGTACAATAAGTTTTCCGAAACTTAGAATTTGAAACTCTGAAAGTTTGACTGTCAAATGACATACAGGATATTGAATTCTCATTAATATAATAATCATATGCAAGTGTTACCATCATTATGAAACACGGTGTATTTTATTATTCTCATTATAAGAGTCAATTGAAATTATGAATTTTGTTTTCTGATATAAACTATATTTTTAATTATAGAATTAAGTTTTGAAACAAATGGGATATTACTACTTATAGATCTACAATATTTGTCCATAACTTTCATACAACTTGTAAATCAATTTCACGTAATTTTCTTATTAGTTTGAAACTGTAATTTGAAGCACATCCCAATTGTTTCTGCTTGAGTTGCATGCTTTGTTATTGTCCTTCCACTTACCTGTTCTTATTACGTAACATACTTTTAATGTGTAGTTGGATTATAACGATCTTTCAAAGTTTCCAGCTCCATGTTAGATATTCATCAGTGCTGGTGCTGAAGCCAACTGTTCGAGCAAGTGAGCCAGCGAGGCGGGTGATCGAGGGGACCGAGTCAGCGATCAAAACTCCACCAAGTTAAATCCAAAACAAATGATAAACGCAAAATTCCTTTTCCATGTTAAATTGAAATTAATCTAATTTTACACAACAAATCAACTTAATTTGAAATTAAATTATAAAGCGCCTTTAAATATGTGTTAAAATGGACATAAAACTCAGATGTAACTAGGGCAGATTCAAAAGTAAGGTATACTTGGATGAAAAAAAATGGAAATTTTATTCGTATTCCTTAAAATTATCTAGCAAAATGGAGCTTATGTTTTAATCATTTTTCAATAGAATTCCAAAGCCTCTTTAAACGTTTGCCTCAACTTAACACTAGCTTCAGTATATCATCTGCACAAAAATGTCCGTCCATATCTTTTACCCAGTTTATGATCTTAATTTCCACGTTTTCATCAGATGAAAAACCATTTTGTTGAAAGATGCGACTTCAGATTACAAGCAAACATTCTGATGGGGGCAGATAAAATTGTTATTTTTTTTTCACCATGTTAATAATGCCAAAAGAAGTGCTTAACAAATTTTGGTCACTCGACCGCAATTACGAAGGTAGGAAAAAATGTTTGCCAGGGACCGTTAACAGAAAGAAAACACGATTTCATTGGAAATATTTATTGGAACAGACACAATAATTGTTGAGCTGTTTTTCAACATATTCCCCACCGGAATTGAGACATTTATCATATCATGGGATCGACAGAGAGGTGCAGACGGCTGTCAAACGCTGGTTCCGATCCCAGACGGCTGACTTCTACGACACAAGGATACAAAAATTGATCCCATGGTATGACAAATGTCTCAATTCCAGTAGGGGATATACTGAAAATAGCTCAACAATTGTCATATAAGTTTCAATAAATCTTTCCGTGAAACTGTGTTTTTTTCTGTAAACGGGCGCAGGGAAAATTACTGGACAGCCTCATAATTCCGGTCAAGTGGCCAAAATTTTTATAAGCACTTCTTTTGACATTAATAACATAGTGGAAGAAAAAAAAATAACTTTTTTATCTGCCCCCATCAGAATGTTTGCTTGTTAGCAAACAAATGGAAATCAGAGGTTACATGGTATGGATTGTAAGGGAGATACTCCATAATTTTTGCAAAAAAAAAAAAACACAAAAAAAAACAAAAACAAAACAACACAGAATCTCCTTAAAGTAAAGAAAACAGTATTCAGTTAACAAAAAATTGGAACTGAAACATGACTTTTAATTTTACAATAATAGAAATAATAATACAATAATATCTTACAAGAGTGAGTATAAAATGTCCCCATAAAGGTTTAGAATAATTACTGAACCTGAAAATTCGTCTTCATATAAATTATAATAAAAATATATATTTTCATCCTAAACTTACTTTAAATGATATCGGTAGGCCTACCTGAAGTTTCTCAAAAATTTTAGTCAGTATGATAAAGTAATTATGTACGTCTGAATTTTGGAGACTATAATGTAGAATTACACTGCAATAGGAGTAATTCAAATTTATATATGAAAGAATACCAAGATGAGCCATCTATCAACTGTTAACGATGACGTATGAAGTCCGAAAATAATACAAAACTTGTGAATATACTTGATTTTAAACCCTAACATTACACTGCATTTATTCTGGAAATTTTTATAAAATCATTCTGTGATCCGTTCACTGTAAGACAGATTTCAAAATAAGAGTAATTTGAACGTCCAATAGTCTGTCTCAACTACATTACTCAGTAGAGTTTCCAACATGATTAAGGAAAATAAAACTGAAAGTAATATTATTTTACTTGATCCAAAAAAATTCAATTTTTGTCAAATCGATTTATTTCAAAGGAGGAATAAAATTTTATTGGTGTACCGTACAATACAGGAGATAATATTAAGGATCTATTTAATAACACTTAAATAGTGCAATAGACTGAATGTTACATTATATTGTTACACTAATGGTAATAGATTTAACAAGGGAATGTCAATAACAGGGCATTTATTCAATGTTTGCTGTGTAACATAAGGTTTGAATGCACCAAAAATATTACAAGAAATCTAGTTTCGAACGTATTAATTTAAAATCAGTTTTATATTGCTACAAAATGTAAGTATTTTTTTATAAATTAATCTTCATCATAAAAATTTAAAATACGTAATGAAACAATTTTCATTATCGTTCATTATTATAATATTTCCAAAAAGATGTAAAGTATGAAAATCTTTATCCATATCATATCGTCAGTCGAGTTGTAGGCCTATTCGCGACTTAAGACAAGGGAATGCCAATGAACAATATGTATTTATTATTTTCAACCTAGAATGTAACGGTAAAGATTACTTTTTGGTCCTACAGAATTTACCTGTTGAGGAGAAAAATTCCCTCCGGCCCCGGTGATCGAACCCGAGTCTTGGTTCTATGTACCAAACGCTCTAACCACTGAGCTACGCCGAAGTTCAATCCACTGCACCGGATCGAATCCCTCTCCTCTAGTGTATTTTCCCTTTGTAGCCTTACTCCATGTTCGACATATATGTTGACATAAGCTTATAATAAGTCAACTGCCATTATAATCATTGTTACCGTAACAGATAAATTCTGTAGGACCAAAAATTAATCTTTACGTAGATTCTTCGTCAAACAGTGCATATAGGCCACTGTGGAATCCCGGCCACCAAGTCACTCAATTGAGTGCGCTCCTTTTATAATTGCAGTTGACAATATTTATGTCAACATATATGTCGAACATGGAGTCAGGCCACAAAGGGAAAAACACTAGAGGAGAGGGATTCGATCCGGTGCTGTGGATTGAACTTCGGCGTAGCTCAGTGGTTATAGCGCTTGTTATGTAGAACCAAGAACCCGGGTTCGATCCCCGGCGCCGGAGCGAATTTTCTCCTTTAATAATCATAATAATCATCATAGAATGTAAAGGTGAAATATCTCAAGTAATATAGAAAGAAACTTTTTTAGAATCCATGCTTTAGAAAACGTTTTTAATTAATGTAAAATTTATTTTAAAATCCAGGTAATTAAAAACATTGAAAAGCATTGCATTTTTTAAAAAGTGGACATATATTATTCGGTACAGTTTTCAGTCATTGAGAGATAGGTTAGAAAAAATTTTCACACATTTTGAAGATAAAAACTGACAATAATCCTTTTATTGAGTAATAGTGGCTTAAGACAAAGGAAATCCCCAGAATAATTTATTCATTGCCAGCTATGGTTTCCAAAGTTGAAATACACCAAATGATATGAATATAAAAATGATTTTGAAATCTGCAGATTTCACTGGATCTGTTTGAATATAGTATGTCTTCAATTTTTTGTATAAATTATAATTATTACAAACTATTATAATAAACGATTTGAAATGTTGTTATTCGGTGGAGTTTTCCATACGATCGCTGACCCAATTTGTCCCTCGGTGTCCCCGATCACCTCTTATCCTAGCGGGGTCACGTGTTGCTGA